>NW_006796275.1:469501-511013 GCF_000442215.2 Lipotes vexillifer
CAGCAGATTCTTCAAATGAGCTGCTGCGGGGGTGGGGGCATGCTATGCACCCTAGTTAGTGCTTGCTTAAACTTAGGGTAAGCCAAAGTTTAGGACCTATGAGGAGGAGAGAAGCCTGACTAAAGTTATTCAAGCCAATCCAGTAGGTAAGTAATGGCCAATTATAAGCCCTTGGTCCAGTACTTCCTATGTACCAGGCACTGTCCTATATTCTTAATAAATATGAATTTATTTAATCAATAAAGTTCAAATTCTGCAGGGAAAAAGTTATGGTGAATCCTATTCACAAATTCACAAATCTTCTCCACAAAGTTATGTGTCAAAAACAGGTCATTGGAAAGAAAAAAAAAACAGGGCTTCCCTGGTGGTGCAGTGGTTGAGAGTCTGCCTGCCGATGCAGGGCCCCGGTCCGGGAAGATCCCACATGCTGCGGAGCAGCTGGGCCCGTGAGCCATGGCCACTGAGCCTGCGCATCCGGAGCCTGTGCTCTGCAGTGGCAGAAGCCACAACAGTGAGAGGCCCGCGTACCGCAAAAAAAAAAAAGAAAAGAACAGGTCATTGGGCCACACTTCAGAAAAGAAGTAGGGCAGGTAGTGATGCACAAGAGCTGGTAGGTGGGGAACTAGAAAGAATTGTTGAGCATCACGATCGATTACCTTGTGTATACTTTCTGTACAAATCTTAGATGATCTGTAAACTGTCCTAATGGGAATGGAGAGGTATATCTCAGGAGTAAATTACCCTAAAAATTAGAAATGTGAAAAGAAGGAGGCTAAACACAGTTCTGTTATCAAAATGATCATGATCATACTACTTTGCACAACACATCAATTAATTGTCATTATTCCAGGCCACATAGTAGACAGGGAACTTTTGTGGCAGTGGTCACACAATGTAGACTCTATGGGTGTGCAAGAGGTTGCTCTTTCATATTTTACACACTTATTTTGATTTTGCACTAGTCCTCTTAGAGAGGTCACCTACATGTGACAATTTGTGAAATTTTAATAATGGAAACAATCTGTTAACTAGATAAGTATATATTCTTTCATGCATATATAATCTCTGATATTAAGGGAACAACACATATATTGTTTAATTCAATTCTAGCAATATACAGTTAACCCTTGACCAACAGGGGTTTGAACTGTGCAGGTCCACTTATACTTGGATTTTTTCAATAAATACCTGCAGTACTACAGAATACTCAGTTGGTTGAATCCCTAGTGTGAAACTGTGGATTGGGAGAGCTAGCTCTGGAACTTGAGCCTACTATAATTTTGGTATCCATGGGGGCTTCTGGAACCAATCTCCCATTGATACCGAGGTACAACTGTGTATTTTTTATATCATGGCAACTATTTTCTCATAGACCAATATGGGTTACATAAATGTAAACTCACAAAAATGAATGTGCTGTGTTGGAAGAAAAAAGACACATGTATAGTATGCATATATTCTATATGAAGTACTAAATGCATACAGGCAAGTAAACTTTAAAATGTTTGTGCATAGAACTTAATGAAAGGAGAAAAATATTGTGTCATATCTTTCTTGCTATTTATGTTTGAATCAGTTGCGGCAGTTTTTAAATAGTGTAGAGATCTTTGAAATACACTTTATGTAGGAACTTACTGATATTAAAGTAATTTATATTATTAAAAAAAAAGCTCTCCTTAACAAAAAATTTAGAGTGGTTATTGAGAAAATGTACAAAGGTGTTTTCTCAATTTTGAGTACTCCTGTTATACCATCTACTGGTAGCTTTTGAGAATGCTATCCATCGCCTCAAAAATCAATTCACTTTTTCTAAAGTATGTTACAATTTTTTATTGAGAGAAAATATTTCAAAATTCACTATTTACTGAATCATTACTACATAATAAATTTCTAAAATCATGTTTTCCTCTCTGTCCTTTAAATACTACTTGCTTTGGCAATCACAATATGCATTGGAAAAGTAATAGTGTCCCAATCTCTTTGAGTTTAGAAATCATGCAGGTAAAAGTAATGCTAATTAGAAATTACAATTAATTGGTTCGAAATCAATTATTTATGAAAAGTCCTCTATGAATATACCACACACACGTACACATACACACACACATACAGTTTGTGTGATATTATTTACTATCATAGATATTATAGTTGTTTATTTAACTTTTCTCATTCTCTCTCTTTGCTTGTTTATATTTTTATTTCATCAAGATTAAGTAATTATGTGTAAAAGGGGAGACCACAGTTTGTTGGTGAGTGCATTTGTTTGCTCGAACTGCCATAACAAAATACCATATACTCGATGACTTGAACAACAAAATCTATTTTCTCGCAGTTCTGGAGCCTAGAAGTCCAGGATCAAGGTGCCAGAAGTGTTGGTTTCTAGTGAGACTTCTCTTCCTGGCTTGCAGACATATTCTTACTGTGTCCACACATAGCCTTTCCTCTGTGCATGTGCACTTTTGGTGTTCTTCCTCTCTTTATAAGGAAAACAGTTCTTTGGGATTAGGACCACACTAATGGGCCTCATTTAACCTTAATTGCCTCCTTAACGGCCATAATCTCCAAATACAGTTATATTGGGGGTTTCGGCTTCCACGTGAATGTTGGGGCACACAATTCAGTGCATAACAGTGTGAACTGATACTACTTCTATACAAAGCAGTCCTGCAATATGTACCATTTGCTTGAAGGCTGTTATCCCTCTATCTAGTCATTTACTTAGAGGAGTCTAATCTAATAAGAAGTGTGGAACGCTGAATATGCTTTTGTTCACTAATGTGTTCATCACAGTATCCTTAGAACATGAAACTTAAGCAATGCCTCCTAAATGTTTTCAGACTGAGGCACACATAGATAATTATAATTCTGTACAATGCTCTAGGGTTAATAGACACGGCTGTTACCAGCAAAATGTCCCGTATGTCCAGAGCCCACCCAGGGGCTGGAGCACCAAGAGGATCTGTACTTTGGCTCATATGTGACCCATCTGTGGTAGCTGTTGACACAGGGTACACTGAGAAGTTCTGACAAAAAGAGACAGATTATGAGAATAGTTACTGGGGAGAACCTGATACATTACATTAATGTATCCTTGGGAAAAAAGCAAGATAGAGAGCAGACAGACTGATGAAAGATGAAAAATGTGCTACCATTTATGTCTTTAACTCAAAAATTTTTTTCTGATTATGTATTTATTAAAATATTTTAAAGCCTTTGAAATCGTTTCAGTAAAGTTTATTATAATAGAAAAAAACATGTAAAACTAAATTTTAACGTTTTATTTAATAAGCAACATATACAGAATTGCGGCTGTAATGAAACATGCCATAATATTGAGCATTTGCCCCGGGAGTAGGAATATAAAGATAATTTTGTTATTACTTATTCATTGTTTTCTGTCTCCACCAAAATAAATGGGGTTTATTTAATAATAAATTATAATGTTTAATTTTTGCATATTACCTTTGCTATAGACCGAATTGTGTCCCCATAATTTATATGTCAAAGCCCTGACATCACATGTCTGTTGGAGATAATGCCTTTAAGGAGATGATCAAGGTTGAATGAGCTCATAAGGGTGGAGTCCTGATTTGATAATAAGAATGCTCTTATAAGACGAGGAAGAGACACCAGTGCTTTCTCTGCCATGAGGACACAGCAAGAAGAACGCTGTTTGAAATCCAGGAAGAGTACTTCACCAGACCAGATATAGACACCCTGATCTTGGACTTGGTCTCCAGAACTGTGAGTAAATAAATTTCTGTTATTTAAGCCTCCTGGTCTGTGGTGTTTTGTTATGGCCACCTGAGCTGACTAATACAACTTTATGACTTCATAAATATCTCATAGCTTTTTTATAATACACACACATATAATTGTATGTAATTTAAATAAAATATTAGTATTCTAGGAGGTATTTTATTCATAAGACTGTAGTTTTCAAACTCCTAGGACTCTTGAGAAGCCTAAAAATATCGATAATTGCCTCGCACATTTTTGAAATCTTTCAATGGTAATTTATGGTAATTACCGCTGCTTTCTCAGAATTTGACATAAAAGGTTATGCCTTTGTGACACTCACATTGTCAAAGCTCTGCACCTGCCTGACGTGGTTCTGAAATTACTTTGTCTCCTGAACTATGTGAGTTATAGGCATTTTCAGACCTAGGTTGGTCCTAATCTATGGGCAGCTTATGACCCTGGGGTAAACCTAATTCTTACCCTGAGAAGAGTGGAGACAGCTTTTCAGGAGTCATTCCATCTATAGCTTCCACTTTTACCTTTTACCCAGTCTTGGTCGCTGAACTCTTCTCTTGGTTGTTTGGTTGTTTACTTGGTCATTGGGTTTTGTTTCTGGTCCCTTATAATCTCATATTTGCATTTTGTCATGATTAGCTAGTCTTTTTTTGCGGTACATGGGCCTCTCACTGCTGTGGCCTCTCTCGTTGCAGAGCACAGGCTCCGGACGCGCAGGCTCAGCGGCCATGACTCACGGGCCCAGCCACTCCGTGGCATGTGGGATCTTCCCGGACCAGGGCACGAACCCATGTCTCCTGCATCGGCAGGCGGACTCTCAACCACGGCGCCACCAGGGAAGCCCGATTGACTAGTCTTTTATGACTTAATCACAAGCTCACAACGCCAGAATTTTAAATGCTCTCATTGCTCCCAGTGTATTCACGTCACCTTAGACCAAACCATCTTCCTGTTTCAGTGCTTAATACCTGATTTCAAAACCTGTAAAATTGTGCTGTTTCACTTAACACTCTGGGCATCTGGGCTTGAACACAATATTATAACAGAAGATTAAATCTAAACATATTCTTTAAAAATAGCCTATTCAATGTAATCATTTTGTATGTGGGGAAATTAAGAAGTGATTTGGCCAGATTTACACAAGAGGTGTATTAGTTTCCTATTTTTGCTGTAACAAGTTTCCACAAATTTAGTGGCTTAAAACAACGCAAATTTATTGTTATACAGTTCTGTAAGTGATAAATCCAAAATAAGTTTCACTGGGCTAAAGTCAAGCGTCAGCTGATCTGCTTCCTTCTGGAGGCTCTAGGGGAGAATCCATGTCCTTGCCTTTTCCAGATTCTAGAGGAGGCTTGCATTTTGTGATTGTTTTGCATCATGGAACTGGGATTGTGCTGTGCAGTGGCATCATTCCAACCTCTGCTCATAAGCAAATGCAGTTAACAAGAAACAAGCAAAATGTGTCATCACCTGCTTATGGTTTTCTGTAATGGCTACAGTGAAAACAACAGAGAGTGTTGGGGTGGATCCTGAATGTTGGGTCATGCTTGGATCCGAGCAGTTCAGAGCATCAGCCTCTAGTTTCAGAGCCACTACTAAAGGGAAAAATTGAGTTAAAATATCAGATAGTGTAGAAGAATTAGAATCATGTTCAAAAGAATGGGGAAGGAGGACCTGGAGAGTCAAGATTTTTGTCCCAGGAGGATGGAAATCTTTAAACAGTTATTAAGAAAAGGAATGACTACAACGGACATTAATGGGGTCAAAACAAAGTCTTAATGTAGCACCCTCAGAAGTAGGTGGACTGATGGTGCTCCAACATTGATGAACACTAAACAAATCTGCTTAATAATCCCAGTTTGGAGAAATTTAGAGAGCCATTAGGCAAAACCCAACCTCCAAATTCCTGGGACAGTGGTCCTGAATGTAATCAAGACAAGTGCTGAGAAGTAAGCCTGAGTTCTTTGGCCCCACCCCTAGCTATGGGTCCAAGGTCGTATGCACATGAGTGTGTAAAATGGTCAGGGAAGTCAAGATATTCTGGGATTCCTTGAAATGAGATCCCCGTGCATTGTGGTTCCAAAACTTATTGATGAGTTTCCAGTGGGAGCTACAGTTAGGTTAGACGGATATAGGAATATAAAGGTTGATGGGATTAAGGTAAAAATTGAGATGAAAGCTGATATGTTTGAATAGACATTATGTGAAGTGGTTGTGTTTTATTTTCCTGAAAATTCGATGAGGATGGATACTGTACTGTAAAACAGAAGGCATGTAAAGCCACCCGTCCCCCAGTATTGATTGGACATGCTACATGGGAACACAGGATTGCCTGAAACCACGCAGATTGTTAATTTGCTGTACAACAACCTTGTGTAGCATGCAAACTGGAGCTTATGGGAAAACCCTATGAGTGCCACCCAGAGAGTCTTTGGGATTTGAACCAGAATATTTCCATTTGGAAACAGTTACTAGCTTGCTGTTAAAAATAATCAGAACTGTCTGTGTGTGTGAGGACCATGAAATAATCCTGAGGGCCTAAAATGCCTATATTGTCTTGGCTGATTTCAAAGAAATTCTAATGGAGGAGACAATGCCTGTGAGTTCCATAATATAGAAATGGTTTATACAGAACATGATACCAGAGGAATACAAGGAGTTACTCATGAGCAGGTAGCTCTTCCTTAGGGTTGACTCTGGAACTCCTGAGGTGGTGTTAGGTACTATGGTCATACTTTGGTCAGTTCGGCCACTTGAGCAGTGCACTATGAACAGCTCTTTGTGACCAGTAAAAAGTTTCTTGGTTTATGGATGTCAGTTCCAAGATGAATGGGCAGCATCCTGTTTGCAAGGCTGGTATTCTGATTGAAGAAGGTAAAAACAAATCAGTTCAGTGGGTTAAATTGTATGCCATTTGCCCTTATGTTTGGGTTGCACTAACTCAAGGGTAGTTGCCAATGGATTGGTCATATGGTCAGGCAGAAGGGTGATAGAAAACTTATTTATCAAGGGGATGTCCATATGGGCCACTGCCCTATGGGAACCACTATGGGAATATAAGGGATGCATTAAAGTAGGACATGCCAATGCTTATCAGAACAACCCCCTCCAGGATCTCTGATTCTGCAGAAAAATGACAATGGAATCCCTATATTTGGAATTCTCCAGAACTCTATCCTCTGTGTCTCTTCCTTTGGCTGATTTTAATCTATATACTTCCCCTGTTATAAACTGTAATTTTGAGTGTAATAGCCTCCAATAAATTCTGAATCCTTCTGGCAAATTGTTGAACCTGAGAGTGATTCCAGGAACCTCCTGAACTTGCTGTTAGAGTTAGTCTCATGGAGGACTGTATGGCATCTGATTGTGTAGCTGGCCTGAATCTCCTCATACCTACTTCAGATCTTTCAGCATTTAACATTTTTTTTTTCAGTTCTGCCATTCCATTGCTTAATTTCATGCAATAAAACTCTACTGAACCTTTATGAACCTTCATCGCTATAAAGAGATTGTTTCAAATTTATTAAAATGACAAACACACTTTTTGTGAATTACGGCATCTAGTCCTTGAAGAGATATCTGCATGCAATATATATATATAGACATATACATATATAGCCATATATATGTATATAAATGCATTTTGTCAGTTAAGTTTGTTATTGTTATTCATTTTCATGTAGATATCTAGGAAAAATCTTTAGTTCTGTGGCTAAAAATATACATTTACCTTTTGAATATGTGTGGATTTCTTTTCTTTTCTTTTTTTTTTTTCATTGTTTGCTCATAACGTCCAAATGGAGCAGATAAGTCTTATTGCCTGCTGATTTTGATTCATTTGAAACAGCTTGGGATTTCATAACTTTATTTTAGCAGGATATTTATACTTGTTATTTCCTTAGGCATAGAACAACATTCACATTAAATAGATTTTATTACTATGTATTTTGGAAAAAAGAATTTTATTTGTTGAGCTTGTATTCTGTAACCAAACAGTCTTGAGTTTGAATTTTTGCTTCATGTCTTACTAACTTTGAATTCTTGGCCAAGCTTTAGTTTTTCTCACCTGGATTTTTAAGGTAATTGAAGCAGTATCTTGCAAAACAAATAATTGTTTCTATAATGATTGCTGTTATTCTTAAGGGAGACTCCATTGCTCTATTGCAGTGCAGTTTGCAAAGTGCTTACTTCTGTATATTATACAGCAATCTGCAAGTCCCTTGCTTCCTGTTCCCCATGTCATGCCTTGTTTCACAATTGTGCAGCATTACTGTTGCTCTGTGTCAATATGACGGGTTTAAATTCCAATCAACCTTTAAGGTTCTAGAATTTAGCTGAGTCTTCACTATATAGAAATGTGGTCAGGGGTGTAGTTTTGGTAGGTGTTCATTGTTCCTTTATGTTACAGCTCAGGTGTTTTACTGTCTAACCACACATATGCACTCTAATAAAGACATGGACTCTTTTTCTGTTTATACTAATTCTGGCCATAACCTCATTTGTTCTTACAATCTTTCTGGCTGTGTGTCCCCCTGACCTGTTTTAACCCCCTTTCTCTCACAGCTTGTTGCTCACCTCCTGTTTTAACACTAGATGGTACTCACATATTTTTGGTATCTTTCAAATACACAACTTTGTTGTTTGGTAAGCAGAATTTAAATAATTCAGAAATATGAATAATTATAAATGTCAAGTCTAAACGAACTACAATTTTACATGCTTTTATTAAATTTAATTACAATTATATGCATTTCATGTAAAAATCAAATATGAAATACATATTTTTTTCCTACCTGGATTCCTGTAATGTACTTTTTCAGTATGTATTTAGGAATGTGGAAACATAAGAATGACAATACTTATTTTACACTACATATATATACATAATCTTTTTTTAATTCTAATACTTTGTCATTATGTAACCCATATTCCCATACATTTCTTCTCAGTTTAGTGTACACATTTTGTCTTTCTGTTTATCGGGTATTTAATCCTCCCACGGAACTATTTACTTTTAATTGGACAGTACATTTGAATGTTGCCTTATATACATTAAAGCTAATTTTTGCTTTAGTGTATTCCAATCACTATTCTTAATACTGTACATCTGTTAAACAGTTTATCATTGCATCAATGAAGTAAGATAGGTACTGTTTTGGTTCTCATTTTATATACTAGGAAACTAAGAATTAGAGAGGTTAAGTAATGGCCCCAAGTCACAGAACTAGCTATTGGTAGAACTTGGAAACTGGCTCCTTTAAATCCCACGATCTTAATTATTATATAATACCTGCTAATATGATAGTGATGGTTTTGTTATAACAAAACATTTTACTCTTTGACAACAATGAAAAAATTAATTCGGTTTATGTATTTGTTTAAATAAAAAAAATTTTCTGGTTTGTGGTCTCTATGGAAAGAACAAAAATTAATACATATACTCTTTTTATTTGGGTTTGGTTAATTTTTTTTTTAACATCTTTACTGGAGTATAATTGCTTTACATTGTTGTGTTAGTTTCCGCTGTATAACAAAGTGAAGCAGCTATACGTATACATATATCCCCATATCCCCTCCCTCTTGCATCTCCTTCCTACCCTCCTTATCCCACCCCTCAGGGTGGTCACAAAGCACTGACCTGATCTCCCTGTGCTATGTGGCTCCTTACCATTAGCTATCTATTTTACATTTGGTAGTGTATATATGTCTGTGCCACTCTCTCACTTCGTCCGAGCTTACACTTCCCCCTCTCCATGTCCTTAAGTCCATTCTCTACATCTGCATCTTTATTCCTATCCTGCCCCAAGGTACATCAGAACCTTTTTTTTCTTTTTTTTTTTAGATTCTGTATATATGTGTTAGCATACGGTATTTGTTTTTCTCTTTCTGACTTACTTCACTCTGTATGACAGACGCTAGGTACATCCACCTCACTACAAATAACTCAATTTTGTTTATTTTTATGAATGAGTACTATTCCATTGTATATATGTGCCACATCTTCTTTATCCATTCATCTGCCGTTGGGCGCTTAGGTTGCTTCCATGTGCTGGCTATTGTTAACAGAGCTGCAGTGAACATAGTGGTACATGACTCTTTTTGAATTATGGTTTTCTCAGGGTATATGCCCAGTAGTGGGATTGCTGGGTCACATGGTAGTTCTATTTTTAGTTTTTTAAGGAACCTCCATACTGTTCTCCATAGTGGCTGTATCAATTAACATTCCTACCAAGAGTGCAGAAGGGTTCCCTTTTCTCCACACCTTCTCCAGCATTTATTGTTTGTAGATTTTTTGATGATGGCCATTCTGACTGATGTGAGGTGATACCTCCTTGTAGTTTTGCTTTGCATTCCTCTAATGATTAGTGACGTTGAGCATCCTTTCATGTGTTTGTTGGCAATTTGTGTATCTTCTTTGAATAAATGTCTACTTAGGTCTTCTGCCCATTTTTGGAGGGTTGTTTGTTTTTTTGGTATTGAGCTGCATGAGCTACTTGTAAATTTTGGAGATTAATCCTTTGTCAGTTGCTTCCTTTGCAAATATTTTCTCCCATTCTGAGGGTTGTCTTTTCATTTGTTTATGGGTTCCTTTGCTCTGCAGAAGCTTTTAAGTTTCATTAGGTTCCATTTTTTAATTTTTGTTTTTATTTCCATTTCTCTAGAAGGTGGGTCAAAAAGGATTTTTGCTGTGATTTATGTCATAGAGTTTTCTGCCTATGTTTTCCGCTAAGAGTTTTATAGTGTCTGGCATTATGTTTAGGCCTTTAATCCATTTTGAGTTTATTTTTGTGTATGGTGTCAGGGAGTGTTCTAATTTCTTTCTTTTACAGGTAGCTGTCCAGTTTTCCCAGCACCACTTATTGAAGAGGCTGCCTTTTCTCCATTGTATATTCTTGCCTCCTTTGTCAAAGATAAAGTGACTATATGTGTGTGGGTTTATCTCTGGGCTTTCTATCCTGTTCCATTGATCTGTATTGCTGCTTTTGTGCCAATATCATACTGTCGTGTTTACTGTAGCTTTGTAGTATAGTCTGAAGTCAGGGAGCCTGATTCCTCCAGCCCATTTTTCTTTCTCAAGATTGCTTTGGCTATTTGGGGTCTTTTGTGTTTCCATACAAATTGTGAAACTTTTTGTTCTAGTTCTGTGAAAAATGCCAGTGGTAGTTTGATAGGGATTGCATTGAATCTGTAGATTGCTTTGGGTAGTATAGTCATTTTCACAATGTTGATTCTTCCAATCCAAGAACACGGTATATCTCTCCATCTGTTTGTATCATCTTTCATTTCTTTCATCATTGTCTTATAGTTTTCTGCACACAGGTCTTTTATCTCCTTAGGTAGGTTTACTCCTAGGTATTTTATTCTTCTTGTTGCAGTGGTAAATGAGAGTGTTTCCTTAATTTCTCTTTCAGATTTTTCATCATTAGTGTATAGGAATGCAAGAGATTTCTGTGCATTCATTTTGTATGCTGCTACTCTAACAAATTCATTGATTAGCTCTAGTAGTTTTCTGATAGCATCTTTAGGATTCTCTATGTATAGTATCATGTCATTTGAAAACAGTGGCAGTTCTACTTCTTCTTTTACAATTTGTATTCCTTTTATTTCTTTTTCATCTCTGATTGCTGAGGCTAAAACTTCCAAAACTATGTTGAATAGTGGTGAGAGTGGGCAACCTTGTATTGTTCCTGATCTTAGTGGAAATGGTTTCAGTTTTTCACCATTGAGAACGATGTTGGCTGTGGGTTTTTCATATATGGCCTTTGTTATGAATAGGTAAGTTCCCTCTATGCCTACTTTCTGGAGAGTTTTTATCATAAATGGGTGTTGAATTTTTTCAAAACCTTTTTCTGCATCTATTGAGATTTTCATATGGTTTTTCTCTTTCAATTTGTTAATGTGGTGTATCACATTGATTGATTTGCCTATATTGAAGAATCCTTCCATTCCTGGGATAAGCCCTACTTGATCATGGTGTATGATCCTTTTAACATGCTGTTGGATTCTGTTTGCTAGTATTTTGTTGAGGATTTTTGCCTCTGTGTTCATCAGTGATATAGGCCTGTAGTTTT
Organism: Lipotes vexillifer; assembly: GCF_000442215.2. Taxonomy (NCBI): domain Eukaryota; kingdom Metazoa; phylum Chordata; class Mammalia; order Artiodactyla; family Lipotidae; genus Lipotes; species Lipotes vexillifer. Next base: position 481,330 of record NW_006796275.1, read on the forward strand.
CTTCTTTTGTGACATCTTTGTCTGGTTTTGGTATCAGGGTGATGCTGGCATCATAGAATGAGTTAGGGAGTATTCCCCCCTCTGCTATATTTTGGAAGAGTTTGATAAGGATAGGTGTTAGCTCTTCCCTAAATGTTTGATAGAATTCGCCTGTGAAGCCGTCTGGTCCTGAGCTTTTGTTTGTTGGAAGACTTTTAATCACAGTTTCAGTTTCAGTGCTTGTGATTGGTCTGTTTATATTTTCTATTTCTTCCTGGTTCAGTCTCAGAAGGTTGTACTTTTCTAAGAATTTGTCCATTTCTTCGAGGTTGTCCATTTTATTGTCATAGAGTTGCTTGTAGTAATCTCTCATGATCCTTTGTATTTCTGCAGTGTCAGTTGTTACTTCTCGTTTTTCATTTTTAATTCTATTGATTTGAGTCTTCTCCCTTTTTTTCTTTTTTTCTTTTTTTTTTTTTTTTGCAGTACGGGGGCCTCTCCCCGTTGTGGCCTCTCCCTCCGTGGAGCACAGGCTCCGGACACGCAGGCGCAGCGGCCATGGCTCACGGGCCCAGCCGCTCCGCGGCCTGTGGGATCTTCCCGGACCGGGGCACGAACCCGCGTCCCCGGCAGGCGGACTCTCAACCACTATGCCACCAGGAAAGCCCCTCCCTTTTTTTCTTAATGAGTCTGGCTAATGGTTTATCAATTTTGTTTATCTTCTCAAAGAACCAGCTTTTAGGGCTTCCCTGGTGGTGCAGTGGTAGAGAGTCCACCTGCTGATGCAGGGGACACAGGTTTGTGCCCCGGTCCGGGAAGATCCCACATGCCGCGGAGTGGCTAGGCCCGTGAGCCATGGCCGCTGAGCCTGCGTGTCCGGAGCCTGTGCTCTGCAACGGGAGAGGCCACAACAGTAAGAGGCCTGCGTACCGCAAAAAAAAAAAAAAAAGAACCAGGTTTTAGCATTACTGATCTTTCCTATTGGTTCCTTCATTTCTTTTTCATTTATTTCTGATCTGATCTTTATGATTTATTTCCTTCTGCTAACTTTGAGGGATTTTTTGTTCTTCTTTATCTGATTGATTCTGGTGTAAGTTTAGTTTGTTTATTTAAGATTTTTCTTGTTTTTTGAGGTAGGATTTTATTGCTACAAATTTCCCTCTTAAAACTGCTTTTGCTGCATCCCATAGGTTTTGGGTCATCGCGTTTTCATTGTCATTTGTTTCTAGGTACATTTTATTTCCTCTTTTATTTCTTCAGTGATCTCTTGGTATTTAGTAGCATATTGTTTAACCTCCACGTGCTTGTGTTTCTTACATTTCTTTAATGTGATTGATATTTAGTCTATAGCATTGGAGTTGGAAAAGATACTTAATATGATTTCAATTTTCTTAAATTTACGAAGCCTTGATTTATTACCCATGTTATGATCTATCCTGGAGAATATTCCATGAGCACTAGAGAAGAAAGTGTATTCTGTTGTTTTTGTATGGAATGTCCTATAAATTTCAATTAAATCTTGTTTATTGTGTCATTTAAAGCTTATGTTACCTTATTTATTTCCAGTTTGGTTGACCTGTCCATTGGTGAAAGTGGGATGTTAAAGTCCCTTACTATTATTGTGTTACTGTCATTTCCCCTTTTATGGCTGCTAGCATTTGCCTTATTTATTGAGGTGCTCCTATGTTGGGTGCATAAATGTTTACAATTGTTATATCTTCTTCTTGATCCCTTGATCATTATGTAGTGTCCTTCTTTGTCTCTTGTAATAGTGTTTATTTTAAAGTCTTTTCTGTCTGGTATAAGTGTTGCTACTCCAGCTTTCTTTTGGTTTCCATTTGCATGGAATATCTTTTTCCATCCCCTCACTTTCTGTCTGTATGTGTCCCTAGGTCTGATGTGGGTCTCTTGTAGACAGCATATGTATGGGTCTTTTTTTGTATCTTTTGGTTGGAGCATTTAATGCATATACATTTAAGGTAATTATTGATATGTATGTTCCTTTTACCATTTTCTTAATTGTTTTGGGTTTGTTATTGTAGGTCTTTTCCTTCTCTTGTGTTTCTAGCTTAGAGAAGTTCCTTTAGCATTTGTTGTAAAGCTGGTTTGGTGGTGCTGAATTCTCTTAGCTTTTGCTAGTCTGTAAAGGTTTTAATTTCTCCATCGAATCTGCATGAGATGCTTGCTGCGTAGAATAATCTTGGTTGTAGGTCTTTCACTTTCATCACTTTAAATATGTCCTGCCCCTCCATTCTGGCTTGCAGAGTTTCTGCTGAAAGATCAGCTGTTAACCTTATGGAGATTCCCTTGTACGTTTTTTGTTGCTGTTTCCCTTGCTGTTTTCAATATTTTTTCTTTGTTTTTAATTTTTGATAGTTGGATTAATATGTGTCTTGGTGTGTTTCTCCTTGGATTTATCCTATGTGGGACTCTCTGTGCTTCTTGCACCTGACTATTTCCTTTCCCATATTAGGGAAGTTTTCAACTATAATCTCTTCAAATATTTTCTCAGTACCTTTCTTTTTCTCTTCTTCTGGGACCCCTATAATTCAAATGTTGGTTCGTTTAATGTTGTTACAGACATCTCTGAGACCATCCTCAGTTCTTTTCATTCTTTTCCTTTATTCTGCTCTGTGGTAGTTATTTCCACCATTTTTTCTTCCAGGTCACTTATCCGTTTTTCTGCCTCAGTTATTCTACTATTGATTCCTTCTAGAGAATTTTTAATTTCATTTATTGTGTTGCTCATCATTGTTTCTTTGCTCTTTAGTTCTTCTAGTTCCTTGTTAAGCATTTCTTGTATTTTCTCCATTCTATTTCCAAGATTTTGTATATCTTTATTCTCATTACTCTGAATTCTTTCTCGGGTAGACTGCTTATTTCCTCTTCATTTGTTTGGTCCGGTGGGTTTTTACCCACCCTCTGTTAACAGTCCCTCCTTCTTCTGCTGCGTATTTCTCTGTCTTCTCATTTTGCTTAACTTGCTGTGTTTGGGGCCTCCTTTTCGCAGGCTGCAGGTTCATAGTTCCTGTTGTTTTTGGTGTCTGCCTCCAATGAGTAAGGTTGTTCAGTGGCCTGTGTAGGCTTCCTGGTGAAGGGGCCTGGTGCCTGTGTTCTGGTGGATGAGGCTGGATCTTGTCTTTCCGGTGGGCAAGACTGCTTCCAGTGCTGTGTTTTGGGGTGTCTGTGAACTTATTATGATTTTAGGCAGCCTCTCTGTTAATGCATGGGGTTGTATTCCTGTCTTGCTATTTGTTTGGCATGGGGTGTCCTGCTCTGGAGCTTGCTGATCATTGAGTGGAGCTAGGTCTTAGCATTGAGATGGAGATTTCTGGGAAAGCTCTCACAAATTGATATTATGTGGGGCCAGAAGATCTCTGGTGGACCAATGTCCTGCACTCGGCGCTCTCACCTCAGAGGCTTGGGCCTGACAGCCGGCCAGAGCACCAAGACCCTGTCAGCTACACGGCAAGCTGACACTCTCAGACAATCTCCGTCAAAGCTCACTGTTGTCTCGCACGCCGCCACATGACAATACATGTACTCTTGATGTGGTCAAAGTTGAATGTTAAGGATCAATGGCAGGTGAAATGATTTTAGTATAATGAGCATTGTATCAGAATTTAGTTTTTACCTCTTTATTTCTCTACTGCTCATTGATATTAATCTAGTTTTTCTATGTCAAATTTATTCTGTGTTTTCAAAGGGGAAAAATAAATATGTAAGAAATTTGTTTAAAGCAAGAGGAATAACCAGAAAAACACTGGCTTTATCCATTGCCTATTTCTAAGCAGGAAGCTGGGTGTGAAAGTTATATTTTGAGCAGATTAGATTAACATTTCTATGTTGTATGACTTCAGTTTGCTTATGGACACTAAACGCGAGAGATTATTCCTAACAATTTGATTTACTAAAAAAGTCCCTTTATTTCAAGTCCAGTAGTGGTTATTTTTTGCTGGTAGAGGTTGGAAATCAAAAGTCACTGGTGAAAAGAATATAAAAAAAAGAGTGGTTGTATGTATGTGTGTAACTGTTTCACTTTGCTGTACACCTGAATCTAACACAACATTGTAAATCAACTGTACTCCAATAAAATTTTTTTTTAAAAATTCAATGTCATTGAATTTTTTAAAAAATTCAATGACATTTGGCTTGGAAGGTTATCTCATATATGTATTTTTTTTATTTAAGCAAGATGGACCTGAGATAAAGTAGCAACAAGAAAGAACTAAGCTCATTGGTATATAAGGAGAAATGTTTAGCTTCAGATCATCATTCAGTGAAGAGTAAAGAATGGAGAGCCAGAGAATAAGAAGAATGAGAAGGAAAAAAAAAGGAAGGTGGGAGCACGAAGAGAAAATAGCATACAGAATGGTCTGTTCCGTGACAAATGGGAAATTGAAAGCTTTGAAAAGAGATGATTAGTAAAAATTTTCAAGGTTCATAAAATAATAAAGATGTCTTAACATAATTTTTGACTATCTTTCAGTATGGTACTTTGTTGTAAAACTTCTCAATTCTGACTTTGTCATCCCGAGGACATTCCATAAAATCTGCATCACATGAGCTTAGTTGACAACTAATGGGATAAGAAAGATTCAATATTTGGGTGAATAGGGAAGAAAAAGTACAGTAGAATAGGAGGTGATGTCCAGAATGGAGATTACAAACTCAGAGGAAGTAATATGTCAGAACTAGAATTGCTTAGGGGTTAAAAATACACCTCTTCCCAAGAATCTCTGAAGATTGGGAAGGGGTTTCCAACATGAATGGGATAGGGCAAAAGCCATTTGTTCAAGGAGTTGGCCATCTTCAAGCACACATTTAAGCTAAACTTGGGAGGTCTGCATACTAAATACATAGATATTTCAACAGCAGTTCTCTAATTGTATTATTGTAATTTTTCACAACTATGTTGATATAACTGAATATATTGCAGTTTCACTTCTTCAAATGACTGCCAAAATGTTATCAGAGGGCTGTTGAAGAAATGTATGTAGGATGGTCAATTGCAGAATAGTGTATAATAGGAAAACACAAACACCCAATATATGTCCTATTAATAGAAGATTGAGCTTACAGTCAATGCCTTGGAAAAATTTGAAGCTCTATATAGATGAAATGCAATGATAATGAAAAATTTAAAGAAAAATGTAGAAGAATGTCTATCATTATACCATTTAAAAAATCATGGAATGTACATAAGAACTTTCACTTGTATGCATGTTCAGCTAGTTATAATATGAATAGTGACTCCCTCTGAGGGAACGTTCTGGAAAATTCTATAAATGAGGTAAAAGGGTAAATTATTCTTCACAGTTTGCTCATTTTAATAATCTCATTTTTTTCTTTTTACCACATGTCTGTACTACCTATTCAAATTAACAAAATATAGATAGGAGAAAATTTAAGTATTTAAAACACAAGATTAAAGACATCTCTTTGCAGGCCAGACAGCTTACAAATGTGAGTGTACACGGAAGAGAGGGAGACAAGGTGGGTGGGCTTCTCATTCAGACAAGTTTTCCTCTGTACATATTGCTGGTTGGACCCTGAAGTGTTTCTGCTTCTGATGCCACTGTTTATTCAAGGAGACAGTTTTGGTAAATCCCCATTTTTATTTACAACAGCATTCAAATAATCAAGAATGTTTCTAAAAATGGAGAGGAAAACAACAAAATAGCAACAACAACAAAAATACCCAAATAGAAGAGACATGATCTGTACATTTGTTTTCTGGACTCTCCCAGGGTGGGTAAGTGGTTCTTAAGTGATAAATCCACTCTAACATCCCAATCTCCTTAAGTCTTTGAATCCCTTCCTCTGTAGAGGAAGTTAAAACCAAGTTAGGTCCAGCGTTTCAACTTCACTTAATGTGGGCCAGCTTTTTGTCCATGTTAGAGCCAACCAAGCAAACAATCTGATAGAGCCCTTTCTAATTCTCCAAGTTGCAATATTAAATGCATAAATCTCTGTATAGTGGACCCATATCAATAAATTTGGCCTGATCCAGCTATGTGTTCCTTCCATCATTGTGCCACACCCTTAATGTGGATTCACACATGTATTCCTCAGATTTCTGTCTATATGAATTAGAAAAATCAAATAGTTTTTGGAGTGTAGCACACCTTCTCTCATGGGTCAAGTTTTGTACCTCATTTTTAGGAACCTCCTGATACTTGAGTCTAGTTATAGGTCTCGGAGTAAAGAGGTGTTGGAAGTTGGTCAGCAGTGTCTTGCAGGGCAACTTCCTCAGTGGAGGCCATTACATTGTCTTCTGGCAATGAGGGGGTGCTGGTATTGCCAAAGGAGACATCAGAATTTAGAGGCTTGATGTCTCGAGTTTCCACATTTCAACTTCCAGTATCCCACACCTTCCCAGTCAATGTTCTCACTTTAGCAGTAGACACCCTGTGACCCTGGGAATTTAATTTGCATTATAATTTATGGGATGACATTGTGGGTTTGATTTTTAACAATCTCAGCCATGTGATTATGGGAGATAAGGGTCTCTTTCAGGGCAGATATAGAAGCATTCAGGTCATTTATGTGTCACTTTAGCTGGAAATTCAAATCCCTGAGCTCATCCTTTTCTTTCTCCACTTTGTACAGAGACATTAGGAGCAACCAGCTAATCTCATTTTACTCATTTATTTGACAAAAATATTTGAAGGTATCATATATATGGTCAATCAAACCCTTGCCTCATAATTGCTTTATTAGGAGGAGTATCCAGTGGTCATATTTTGTATATGTCTATAGTCATATCACAAGATGAACTATCAGTGTTCTCTTTGCTCCTGGAAATAGAATTTTTAGTATCTATAAATCTAATCAGTAGAAACCCAGTTCTCGAAACCCCAAAACCAATTCAGAAAACTCATTCTTAAGATTCTATTCCTTACTACTGGTACCAAAATTTGTACGAGTCAGGGTTTCCCAGAGAAACAGAACAAGTAGGGTGTGTGTGTGTGTGTGTGTGTGTGTGTGTGTGTTTAGAGAGAGACAGAGAAACAGAGAGAGATAGAGACAGAGAAACAGAGAGATGTTTATTTTAATAAATTGTCTCACATGATTATAGAGGCTTCCAATCCCTGCCAGGTAAACCAGTAGGTTGGGGAAGATCTGATGCTGCAGTTCAAGTCCGAAGACAGGAGACCAGAAAAGGGCTGATGCTGCAATTCGAGTCTGAACAGTTCAAGTCTAACAGTCATCTGCTGGCAGAATTCCTTCTCACTTGGGAGAACTCAGACTTTTGTTTTATTCAGACCTTCAGCTGATTAGATGAGACCTGCCCACACTATGAAGGGCAATCTGATTTATTTGAAATCCATTGATTTAAATGTTAATCTCATCCAAAAACACCCTCACAGAAACATCCAGAATAACGTTTGACCAAATATTTGGGCACCATGGCTCAGACAAGTTAACACATAAAATTAACTATCATACCCTACATTAACTTGAGGCATAAAATTGTATATTTCTCATTATATACCAAATGCCTTTTTTTTTTTTTTTTTTTTTTTTTTTCCGTATGCGGGCCTCACCCTGTTGCGGCCTCTCCCATTGCGGACGGAGCACAGGCTCCGGATGCGCAGGCTCAGCGGCCATGGCTCACGGGCCCAGCCGCTCCGCGGCATGTGGGATCTTCCCAGACCGGGGCACGAACCTGTGTCCCCTGCATAGGCAGGCGGACTCGCAACCACTGCGCCACCAGGGAAGCCCCCAAATGCCTTTTTATTTCAATAGGTTTTACTACCCCTAGCAATTTTTCAGGGAAAAATAAATTGTAATTAGTGTTTAAATTATTTTTTTATTCTTCTTTCCCTTACTCTATTGAATAATATATAGTTTTCATTTCCTCTTTGTATATAAGTGCCTTTAACACATGTATTAATCAGCTTTTCCTGTGGTAATGAACAATGCCCAATTTCAGTGGCTTACAGAAACAAATTTTTATTTCCTCCTCTGGTGTCTGCTTTTCCGTAGGGCTCAGCTGGACTCCACAATTTCATTCATTTTAGGACACAGGAGGAAGAAATGTCTGCTCTCTGGACATAATAATGTTATTGAAGAGAGCTCAAGAGGGACAAGCATAAGGTGATACATCTTAAAGTGTCTTCTTGTACTGAATACACTGCTCTTATCTGATTCTGTTGGTCAAGGTCATTTTTATGGGCAAGATCAGGGTTGATTAGGTGGGAATGCACATTGTTTCTACTCTACTGGAATGCATCAGAGTCACATAGCAAAGGGCAAGGACATATAATACTATTATCAACAAGTGGCAAGACTTGTGAATAATAATACAATCTATGACAGTGTCACTAAAGAAATGCATTGCACTCAGATCAATAACGTCTTAATAACTAGGAGGCAAATCTTTTCCAATTCACCCTGGTTTCTCTGCTGAAAAAAACATTTTTTCACATTAATTTATGGTGGAAGCATGAACATCATTATTAACATGGCTAACTTTTAATACACTCCAAAATAATTTTGTCTGGGGGAAGATTATGAAAAATCTGAAGCAAAGGCACATAATAAAATTATTATCAGTAACCATTTTGTTTCTTGTATATTTAGGTTGCTTCAGGCTCTTTTACATGCTTAACTTGCATGTTCTTATTAGTTGTCATAAGGAATTACTTTTATTATCTCCATTATAAAGAAGAGAAACAGGAAACAAAAGTTTACCCAAGGCCTATGACTAGGTAGGAAATAGCAGAATTAGAATTCAACTTCAAGCATGTAAGAGCCATAGTGTTGATATAAAACAGTTACTGCTGTAATATAGCACAGGAAATAAATCCTATCTTATGTTTCAAATAATAAAGACCACTGTATGTTTTCTTATTCAGAAAGCTTAATAAAACCTAGAAGATATGTATTTAAATCATTTAACTCATTCAGATGATTTCTTCTAAAAAGAGTATGAAAATATAGATGCATAGATTCTCAAGATAACTTTTTCTAAAGATCTTTGAAAGCATTAACAAACTTAATTTAGAAGGCTGTGTTTCACATAAGGATATGATACTGGAGTGATGGATTTTACATTCACAGATTTAAATTTAGGCTATAGATAATTTGAATTTGAATCAAGAAGAGTTCTTTTTAAAGACAGTCCTATCATTCATCTCATCAGTTTCTGTCAGATATCCATGCTATGAATTTCTCTCTGTCACGTACATACATTGAGACAAAAACATCAGTGGTATATGTTTTCAGTAAAATGATCTTTAGAAAGTTAAATTTTAGCATGTGGTTTGATGAGGCATTGTTTTTAAAGCACTAGTTTTCAAAAAAAAAAAGCTAACAGCAACATATTTAATTATAGAAATCAAAATTAGAATCTTATGTGACAATATATGTTGTACCCATCTAAATCTACTAAATTTTATAGAACATGCAAGTTGAGTTATGTATTGCCTACAATGGGACTATAATGACCTAAGTATCTTTCAGTTAGAGTGAGAAAGTATGCTTTGGGATATTTAAAAATATGCATATATATAACTATATCTAAACCAATAGACACTTTATAATATCCTATTGGAGTAATTATAAGAAACCTTTCTTTTGACATGCCTAGCATATCTGTTGAACACCTGGATGCTCATATCAAATAAACAGCTGTATTTGCAACAGTTTCTCAGTTCCCTACTAGGTAGTACACAAGAAAAAAATGTTAAAAGTGTATAAAATAGCAGTAAACATTCACTTAGAGATTAGAAGTGACTTACACAATGTCTCAAAGTGATAGTGGGGATGGGTATAGAAAACTGGGATGTCAGATAAGCAGATTATGTGTAATAGTATCTGTGTATAATACAAAGAATAATTTTTGCTTACTTCTAAACAGTTCTAAAATATTTTTGATGGCAGGCTCACTTTTGCATCTATATATACACATTATAATTCCTATCATACAATTTAAATGCGTTTAAGAAATATGTGTGAACAGCTCCACAAAACACTGATCATGTATGCATCTGCTCAAAATGATGCAGCATGGTAGCATTCCTATAAAGGGAAAAGTGGGTTTATTTGATTGGCTGCAAATCCTTTCATAGAAAGTTAACATTTGAGGGAAAACATGCATTATCTTTTATTATTACATCAAGTCAAGTAAGTGTCTGTCAAAAGAACACAACTGAAAATTGTAAAACATGAAACATTCTCATATAGTACAGAAGCCAATTTCCTGTCCATTTACTTGCCAGGACTCAGCATTACTTGTCAAGAATCAGCATTACTTGTCAAGAGTCAATGATGACTCCTTCAAGTTTAAATCCTCACTGGCCTTGCTTGCAATGAAGCAGGAGATGGAAGAATCTAGGATGAGTTGGGAATTTGAAAAGCCAAAACACTATGCCTCTGACACTTGTATTTCTGTATACACCTTGGGCTTTGATGTTGCTAATATGTATACAATGATGCTGTATATGTGTATGTATATACATATAATGTGTCATATATATATGGGAAAGAATAAATATATGAGACCTTCAGCACATTTCTAAGTGCACAATGCAGTACTGCCAACCATAAGCACAATGTTTTTCAGTAGACCTCTATAACTTCTTTAACTTGTGTTACTAGGCCCTCTCCAGATTCTTAGACAGCAGTACCACGGAAATGAATATCACTCCCAAAGGATTCTTAGGCAAGCAAAGCTTTTCATTGAAAAGATAGCTTGTGCACAAAGGAGAAGGCAGAAAAGAGTGCCAGCTCCCCAAGGACTTTCAGGGAAGAGGTTTTAAAGGTAGTGTGAGGGAGGGGGCTGCAGGGTGCCTGATCAGCATATGCTCAGTTCTCAGATTGGTTGGCATCAGGTGAAGTTTTGATCATCATCAACCTTTTGACTTCAACTGGTCTGGGGTCTATATGCTTGCAGTCAGCAGTTTTCATCTGGTGGGGTCTGCTTACTGCAAAAACAACTTAGGAATGTGTGTCAGGCCTTCATCTGTATCCCTCAGGGGACTGGGAGTTCAATGATTCTACTAGGTGGTGGATTTATAGTCCTGCTTTTGTAGTTTGGAATTTATGTACATTCATTGGTGGAACAGAGAGTTAATCTTTTACTCTTGTGGGTCTTCAGTTATTGTCTCTCAAACCTAAGCCTTCAGGCACTTTGTTTTACTGGGCCTGTCAAGTCTGCTGGCTCAAGGCTCTTCCCTTAGTTCTTTTCCAAAATGGCTGTACTCTTGTCTTCTTGTTTTACTTGTATAACCGAAAATGTTACCAAGCCCAATCTCTTACTGTTCACAACACGGCACGCCAATAAATCGAGAGACAAGTTGTTGGGGCAAGGAATAGCCACTTTTCAGAAAGCCAGCAGACCAAGAAGATTGTGGACTAGTGTCCCAAAAAACCCATCTTACCTGAGTTAGAATTCAGGCTTCATTTGTACTAAAAGGGGAGGGGGTGTGACTGGTTGTTGGAAACTTTCCGGTGTCAGAATCATTTGGAGATTGGGATTGACATATATGCACTACTATGCATAAAATAGATAACTAATGAGAGCCTACTGTATAGCACAGGGAACTCGACTCAGTGTTTTGTGGTGACCTAAATGGGAAGGAAATCCAAAAAAAAAGAGGGGATATATGTATACATATATCTGATTCACTTCTCTGTACAGCAGAAACTAACAACAATATTGTAAAGCAACTATACCCCAATTAAAAAAAAAATCATTTGTTCTTGCAGCTGTCTGGGTAGGTCTCATCATAATTATTCTGCAAACCTCCAACAAGACAAATGTTATCCTCTGTTCTGCAACTTTTTATCTTTATATGAATGAAAAGTGTTATACCTTTAAAGGTCAAGCCTGGGAGGCAGAGTCTTGAGAATGGGCTATCATGTATATTTCAGACTATAGGCAACGTCCTTTTACAAAGGTGCAGAGCCAGCCTGACTAAGCACGAGGGACAGAGCACAAAGGTTAGAGCTAAAGGAATAGATCCAATATGGAGTCAGGTTTCTCAAAACTTAGTACCCCTTGAACAGCAACTTGCAATTTCCTCCTCCCCCTAGCTCCTGCCAATGACCGTCTTACTTTCTGCTTCTATGAGTTTGATTATATTAGATTTCTCATATAAGCAGCTAGGCAGATGCTAATATTTACTCCATGTTTGGAAATTTATCTTCCGAAAAAAATCTGAAATGTGTAACTTGATACTCATTGGATATTTTGGAAAATAGTTTTCTCCCATTTTTTATTTATCATAATAGGAGGCATGAGAAAAATTCTTCAGAAACAAAGCACATTGAAACCAGATTTCTTTATAATTAGAGATATTCATTAAAATTTAGTATTGTATTATACATTTTATTTATTTATTTATTTTTATTTATTTATTAACATCTTTATTGGAGTATAATTGCTTTACAATGGTGGGTTAGTTTCTGCTTTATAACAAAGTGTATCAGCTATACATGTACATACATCCCCATATTTCCTCCCTCTTGCATCTCCCTCCCACCCTCCCTATCCCACCCCTCTAGGTGGATGCAAAGCACCAAGCTGATCTCCCTGCGCTATGTGGCTGCTTCCCACTAGCTATTTATTTTACATTTGGTAATGTATATATGTCCAAAAGAAATGAAATTGAATTATTTGTAGTGAGGTGGTTGGACCTAGACACTGTCATACAGAGTGAAGTAAGTCAGAAAGAGAAAAACAAATACCGTATCCTAACACATATATATGGAATCTAAAAAAAAAATGGTTCTGAAGAACCTAGGGGCAGGACAGAAATAAAGACACAGATGTAGAGAATGGATTTGAGGACACAGGGAGGGGGAAGGGTAAGCTGGGACGAAGTGAGAGAGTGGCATGGACATATATACACTACCAAGTGTACTATACATTTTAAACAAATATTTTATTGTTTTGTTGATTGTAAGCTGCATTACTTTTCTAAAACTGCTATAATGAAGTATCACAGACTGGGCAGCTAAACAACAGAAATTTATTTCCTCACACTATGGAAGCTAGAAGTCCAAGATCAGGGTGTTAAGCAGGGTTAGTTTCTTATGAGAGCCTCTCTCCTTGGTTTGTAGATGACTGTCTTCTGGTGTTCACATGGTCTTCCCTCTGTGTGTATCTGTGTCTGTGATAAGAGTCTCCTCATCTTGTAAGGACACTAATCACACTGGTTTAGGATCCACCCCCATTAAACTCATTTAACCTTAATTACCTCTTTGAAGACTCTATTCCCAAATATAGTCACTTTCTGAAGTATGGGGAATTAGGGCTTCAGCATATGAATTTGAGGGGGAACACAGTTCAGCCCATGACATTGATCTCATTAAAATATATTGATTTGTCATTGATTTTTTAGGATGATGTAAAACTTGAAATTTATGGAACAATATTTAATATATTCTATTTTCTAATTAGGTGCCCATTATAAATGATAGGTCATGGAGGAATATATTCTATAAAAGTAAGACAAATGTTGTAAAAAATAAGAGAAAGGAAAATCTTATTTTCTTTAAGTAGCGAATGTATTATAATAGTGTCTCTACTCCTGATTACATTAAGCACAGCTCTTTTTTTCCTGTCCCCTTCTCTCTTTGGAAAGTTTTCCACCTCTAATTTATATTAGTTTATCAACTTTCATAATTACCTCAGTCCTAATGATTGTCATATACATTCCTCCAGCTTAAACCTTAACTCTTTTTCTTTTAACTTTTATTGGCATATAGTTGCTTTACAATGTTGTGTTAGTTTCTACTGTGCAGCAAAGTGAATCAGCTATACATATACATATATCAGCTCTTTTTTGGATTTCCTTCCCATTTAGGTCACCACAGAGCATTGAGAAGAGTTCCCTGTGCTATACAGTAGGTTCTCATTAGTTATCTATTTTATACATAATATTAATAGTGTATATATGTCAGTCACAATCTTCCAATTCATCCCACCCCCTCTTTCCCCCTTGGTATCCATATGTTTGTTCTCTACGTCCGTGTCTCTATTTCTGCTTTGTATATAAGATCTTTTATACAATTTTTTTCAGATTCCACCTATATGAGTTAATATATGATATTTGTTTTTCTCTTTCTGACTTAACTTCACTCTGTATGACAGTCTCTAGGTCCATCCACATCTCTACAAATGACCCAATTTCATTCCTTTTTATGGCTAAGGAATATTCCGTTGTATACATTGTACCACATCTTCTTTATCAACTTTAACTCTTATTCTTATTTTAAGTCCCTTTCCATACATTGTCACTTAAAGTACCTTGCTGGTATTTCAACTGTAACATGGATAAAATGAACTCATCGTATTCTTCTTCCAGATCTTCCTCCTGACAGATAATGCAGTTTCCTCTTATTTTCTCTTTTTTTAGATATCAGTGTAAAAGTAGATTTTCAAGCATAGTTTTATAATTTCTATTTTGTCTTCTTTTTCCTCATTTATACAAGCAACCTCTAAATCGTACTATGGAAATTTATTTCTTCTTGTTTATTTTCATTGTTGCCTCTAGCCTAGCACAGGCTATTCTACCTTGTCCTTCAACTCCCTTACAGGCCTCTTAAGCAGCCTCTTAAATATAGTCTCTTTATCATATTCATGATGAGACTTCTTCCAATTATTTATCTGACTCTTATCTTTAGCAGAATATTTCATGACTATGTTACTTACCTCCTTGAAACACGCTGCTTATGGGAAATTATACAGACACTGTTGGCATTCACAGTCCTCCACATTTTGAGGGCATTCTAAACAGCAAATAATCCATCTTTTTTTTTTCATTGTTCTATCATAAGGTTGCCATTTAAAAAACTGAAATCTTTAGTTACTGTTGTAGTTGTCTGTTTCTATATGCAAATGTTGCACAGACTTAGTGGCTTAAATTAACCAACATGTGTTTATCTCAGTTTCTGTGAGTCAGGAGTCAGGGAACAGCTTAGTTAGGTCCTCTGCTTCAAAGTCTAACAAGGCTGAATTCCAAGTGTTGACCAGGGTTGCAGTGTCATCTAAGGCGCAACGTGGGAAAAATCTGTTTCCAAGATTACATGGTTGTTAGCAACATTCAGTTTCTTGCCGGATCCTGGGCTGAAGACCACATTTTCTTGCTAGCTGTTGACTGGAAGCTGCCTTCAGCATCTTGGCTGTGGCCCTTTCCAAAGGTGGTGCACAACATGGCAGCTTGAGACTCAAGAGCTAGCGAGGAAAATAGAATCTTCTAATATGATTGACACTCATGCAAAATAATCATGTACAGTTAGTCAATATGTGCATCCTATCACATTTGCTCTGTAATATTGGGTAGAAGCAAGTCTCAGATCCCACCCACACTCAAGGGGGGAGGATCGCACAAGGACATGAATGTGATGAGATGGGTCTCATAGGAACCATTGTAAGCTCTGTCTGCCGCAGCCAACTTTATGGAAACCATGTCCTTTTTTTATGGTAATACTTAACTCGCCATGTTGACTTATCCTGATATTTTGTTTTTTCACCTCTCCCTCTATGTTAATATATCCATATCTTTCTCTTCAGAAAGCACCCTCTAACCAGTATAATCTCAAAACTATCAGGGAAGTTATTGTAGCAAGTAGTCATTTGACAATTTGACACTTAAATAAACATAAGAACTTTATATGATATTTTAACCTATCTATTATTTGTCTAGCCTTACTAAGAAAAGCTGAATATTTTTCATAAGAAAAATGTCTCTCTGCCATATACTTTTCTAAGATACTGTTAATAATCTTCTTTGAGTACCAAATATGATCAGGTTCATGTGTTTATAATATAAGCAACTTGAGAGAAACATATATAAACTTCATAGGGGCACATTATAGATATGTAGCAATAATGTTTTAAATGCTTATGATTGAGTGAGTCAAGTCTGAGTAACAGGTGATTAGATACAGAGTGCAGAATTACTTTTACCAAGCAGTTTAATGTGATTTTGTAATATAATCTGCATAAAAAGCTATGTTGGGAAGATGAATATTTCAAGTGTAGCTTAATGGCTACTAATCCAACATGATAAATATTACTTTTGACATAAAGAAATGCAGTACTTGGTAAATATTTCTTGCTGATTAAATGGATTCTTTAAATTAAATTCAGCATCAAATACCACTTTTTCCTTTTTTTCTTTAATAGTAATTTTTTTCCAGAGTTTATTATTGATTTTAAATTGCTGTTGAAACTTAATCTAAGGTGAGAGAATCATGTTATCAGAATATAAAATAATGACACATATTATAAGCTTGGTAATAAAAAAGCAAATCCTTTCAATTCAAAAACATCACATTTAATAGCTTGCAATCTAAAGGAAGACTATGGCTGCCAGACAAATTACTAACACTTCTATATTGAGCTGTGACATGAATTTGTTAGTGGTTGCCCAGAGATATTTATGTAAATGTGCTGCCTAGCACCTCATATTATCTAAAACTGTGTATTTTTGATCATTCAGCATATATTTTCTTACAATTATTTGTCTGCTTTAGCACATGAGTGAACATCAGTTGTATAAAATTGTTAGTATGTTAAGTATAATGTGTTTGCTAGGTATATGAAAAGTAGACTCTATGATTAAAATGATTTTTTTTACAGGGTTAGATACCAAAATGAAATTCTTACAATAGTAATATTTCATTTGAATTGGTTTATAAATGTCATGTTAGCTATAAGGCAATGAATTGTGTAATGGTTTTTAGAAATATTTTTTTCCAAGTCATGTAAAGCACTTCAGAGGTGAAGTTTCAAAGTCATGCAAACTTTTTATCAGACTAGAATTAGTGGAGGATTCAAATAAGTTTTCAACATTTGTTAGGTTTTAAATGTATGCCCCCAAAGTGTATGATTTTTAGATAAGGAAGATTCTAATATCTATGCAAGGAACCTAAATTTGAAGACTTGAAACAAGTTGATAGTTCAAGAACAGAGATATTATTGACTCGTTAACTGGTGTCATTTAACAACTAAGTTAAGTATATTGAATAACCATAATAGGAAAGATTATATGCAACACTCTTGAGGCAATGCAGTAATGGATATGTTATTTCTTTTTTTCTTACCAACCTAAAATAAGAACTGGATTTGAATAAATGAATTCAAATGGATAAAGTACAAAGCTCTAAAGAGTACAGTCATAGTAGTGATCAGAATGCAATGCTATGAGGATTAGTAAGACAAAACAATTTCTAGATGGGGAAGTCATGAAAACTTTATTGCAAATAAAAAGGATTTGTACTGCACCTAGAAAGTTTGATTTTAATATTAAGTTATACAGAATATAGAGAAACAAACTTCCAGCAGAAACATGGGTGTGAGCAATATTTTTGGAAAAAAAAAGAAACCTTGAGAGTTATGTAAATCTGTATTGTAATTTTGCCCCATTGGTCAGCCCTTCTTGTGTCCACACGCTTTGCCATATGTATGACCTTGAAGCTCTTTCCACTAAAGATGTTCATTATGCTCTTGTCTTTGGCTTCCTACCCTTGACTTGTATTCACTTGACTTGTTCTTATGCCATGCCATTAAGACTACACACTTGGGCGATGATGCCGATTTCAAGAGGAGAATAAAAGGCACATAGAGCAAAGAAGCCTCAGATAAGCCAACTGTCTCCAAGCTGACCCACAGATACATGCATGAACCCATCTGTGATTTTAGAGCAGTCCATCTGACCCATTTCCCTCAGTTGACTTTATGCTGACATATGGATACATAAGTGAAAATAAATATTTTCATTTTCAGTCACTGAGTTTAGGGGTATTTGATACACAGAATTTCTTAACAGATTTAAAATGTGATACTGGAAGTTAGGATACAGCTATAATAAAAAGTCCATGACACATGTCACTCTCATTAGAAACCCAGAAACAATGGATGCTTGGAGAAATAGTGAAGAAATTGTTTAAGACAAAAAACATGTTGGCCTTTATTATTTAGCTGTGAAACACTTAGTAAAATTAAATCTATAATAACTTGAAAGACTAAAAATGTATATAATATAATGTCAACAGAGCCATGGTTTTTAGGTAGAATATTTGAAAATGAATTGTTTCCTTTTAGCTGCATATGATAAGGTACAAAAAACAATCATCTTCAGAAAATAAAATAAAACTACTTCTCATATCCAGACCCTTCAATAAGTTAAAGCCCTTCAAATTCAATTGCAGCATGTGGTCCTAGACCAAATACAAGTTATTACCCATTATTATATGGTTTCCAGGTAAAAATATGTAACTCACATAAAGGTGGACTCTAGTAGTCTCTTTAACTAGAAAAGAAGGGACTCTAAGAAGTATAGGGCATTATTCCATAGTAGCCTGATATTTTTTATTGTTACAGAAGAGAGAAGCATATATCTAATAGAATATTTAGCTACAGCTTTTTTCTAATGGACTAAGTAGAATCGAATATACAGAAAACCATACTGCTTCTAGAAAGCATTGTTGCAAAAGTTATCTACATCTGACCAAATAGATGACTGAAATGTCTTCAAAATGAAATGTTCTCTGGAATCTGAACATTCTAAAGGCAGAAAGAAGGATTATTTACCTGCCCCCAAATAGGTAATATTGTTCAATGTTCTCTTTATAGGTGACTGAAGATAATAACATAAAAATTCTTGGAGAACAATGAACAGAGACAATATTATTGAGGAAAACTAGGGCCTAATTAAGAAACATCCTCTATTCCCATTGTAGGAGCACCTGCCAACCCTTACTCAGCAAGATTTCAGAATTTCTAAGAATCAGTGACTGTTATTACATCTCCCACTATTCTTAATTTTAAATGAGAGTTTGTTGTAGTTTTTTTCTTTGTGCTTTAACATTTTTGTGGGGTGTGTGGAGAATGAGGGCACATAACTTGCTTGTTTAGTCCATAGGCCACCTGATCAAGAGGAGTCATATTTGAATCTGATAGTTGAGAACAACCTGAATTTTGAGTCTCACAACATGATTGTTAAGTGGACTGGGAGTCTTGGAGTGAGCACAGTTTACATGTAGGAGGGGCGTAACTCCTTGTGACTAAGGCTGTACTATGGTGGACTACATTATTGGTTCTAAATATTCCCTTCACATACATCTGTTGTAGAATATATTTCCTCCTCCTTCACTTTCAGCTTGGGCATGTGACTTGCTTTGACCAATAGAATTAGGCAGAAGTGACAGGTTTCCAGTTCTGAGTTTAGATCTTAACAGTCCTTGTCTGCTGTACTTGCTCTGTTTGCATATGGTAGCACCATGAGGAAGGAAAAAAAAAAAAAAAAAAAGCACTTGGACCTTAAGCCTGTAGTTACTGAAGGAGAATTGAGAAATGAGAATCAGAGTAGTCTCAGATGAGTCACGTCATCCAAGCCTAGAAATAAGAAAGTATATTTATTTCAATCCTATGCATTTTTGGGTGGTTTGGTATACCAGATTCAGAAATAGGTAGCTAGGAGATGGTACCCAACATACACATCTACTAGTTGACTTTGAGTTCAGCTAGTGTAGATTGGATTAATTGGAGAGACTGGAGAGACTGCTTCACAAACCTATTATCCTCCTTGGGCCATTTATTAAAGTATTAAAGTTGTGGATAGCATATTTTTCATTTTATTTCTGTCAGTTTATCATTATATTTTCAGGTCTCTAAACTAATTTTTCACATAGAAAAATGTTTCCTATATAAAACAGAAAGTTCCTGTACACCCTTCAGAGAATTTATCCTAATATTAATATCTTATACAACCATAGTGTAATTGTCAAAACCAACAAGTTGATACTGATAATGCTATTAATTTAAATTTTATTCAACAATACTCTATTTTTGTTTTATTAACCATCACCAATTAATTTTATTTATTTTTATTTATTTTATAACATCTTTATTGGAGTATAATTGCTTTACAATGGTGTGTTAGTTTCTGCTTTATAACAAAGTGAATCAGTTATACGTATACATATGTTCCCATATCTCTTACCTCTTGCATCTCTCTCCCTCCCACCATCCCTATGCCACTCCTCTAGGTGGTCGCAAAGCACTGAGCTAATCTCCCTGTTCTATGTGGCTGCTTCCCGGTAGCTATCTATTTTATATTTGGTAGTGTATATATGTCCATGACACTCTCTCACTTTGTCACAGCTTACCGTTCCCCCTTTCCATATCCTCAAGTCCACTCTCTAGTAGGTCTGTGCCTTTATTCCCATCTTGCCCCTAGGTTCTTCATGACCATTTTTTATTTTCTTAGATTCCATATATATGTGTTAGCATACGGTATTTGTTTTTCTCTTTCTGACTTACTTCACTCTGTATGACAGACTCTAAGTACATCCACCTCACTACAAATAACTCAATTTTGTTTCTTTTTATGGTTGAGTAATATTCCATTGTATATATGTGCCACATCTTCTTTATCCATTCATCTGTCGATGGACACTTAGGTTGCTTCCATGTGCTGGCTATTGTAAATGGTGCTGCAGTGAACATTTTGGTATATTACTCTTTTTGAATTATGGTTTTCTCAGGGTATATGCCCAGTAGTGGGATTGCTGTGTCATATGGTAGTTCTATTTTTAGTTTTTTAAGGAATCTCCATACTGTTCTCCATAGTGGCTGTATCAATTAACATTCCCACCAACAGTGCAAGAGGGTTCCCTTTTCTCCACAGCCTCTCCAGCACTTATTGTCTGTAGATTTTTTGAGGATGGCCATTCTGACCGGTGTGAGGTGATATCTCATTGTAGTTTTGATTTGCATTTCTATAATGATTACTGATGTTGAGCATCCTTACATGTTTGTTGGCAATCTGTATATCTTCTTTGGAGAAATGTCTATTTAGGTCTTCTGCCCATTTTTGGATTGGGTTGTTTGTTTTTTGATATGGAGCTGCATGAGCTGCTTATAAATTTTGGAGATTAATCCTTTGTCAGTTGCTTCATTTGCAAATACTTTCTCCCATTCTGAGGGTTGTCTTTTCATCTTGTTTATGATTTCCTTTGCTGTGCAAAAGCTTTTAAGTTTCATTAGGTCCCATTTGTTTATTTTTGTTTTTATTTCCATTACTCTAGGAGGTGGGTCAAAAAGGATCTTGCTGTGATTTATGTCATAGAGTGTTCTGCCTATGTTTTCCTCTAAGAGTTTTATAGTGTCTGGCCTTACATTTAGGTCTTTAATCCATTTTGAGTTTATTTTTGTGTATGTTAGGGAGTATTCTAATTTCATACGTTTACCTGTAGCTGTCCAGTTTTCCCAGCAAGACTTATTGAAGAGGCTGTCTTTTCTCCACTGCATATTCTTGCCTCCTTTATTAAAGATAAGGTGACCATATGTGCGTGGGTTTATCTCTGGGCTTTCTGTCCTGTTCCATTGATCTATCTTTCTGTTTTTGTGCCAGTACCATACTATCTTGATTACTGTAGCTTTGTAGTATAGTCTGAAGTCAGGGAGCCTGATTCCTCCAGCTCCGTTTTTCTTTCTCAAGATTGCTTTGGCTATTCGGGGTCTTTTGTGTTTCCATACAAATTGTGAAATTTTTTGTTCTAGTTCTGTGAAAAATGCCATTGGTAGTTTGATAGGGATTGCATTGAAGCTGTAGATTGCTTTGGGTAGTATAGTCATTTTCACAATATTGATTCTTCCAAGCCAAGAACATGGCATATCTCTCCATCTGTTTGTATCATCTTTAATTTCTTTCATCAATGTCTTATAATTTTCTGCATACAGGTCTTTTGTCTCCTTAGGTGGGTTTATTCCTAGATACTTTATTCTTTTTGTTACAGTAGTAAATGGGAGTGTTTTCTTAATTTCTCTTTCAGATTTTTCATCATTAGTGCATAGGAATGCAAGAGATTTCTGTGCATTAATTTTGTATCCTGCTACTTTACCAAATTCATTGATTAGCTCTAGTAGTTTTCTGTTAACATCTTTAGGATTCTCTATGTTTAGTATCATGTCATCTGCAAACAGTGACAGCTTTACTTCTTCTTTTCCTATTAGGATTCCTTTTATTTCTTTTTCTTCTCTGATTGCTGTGGCTAAAACTTCCAAAACTATGTTGAATAATAATAGTGAGAGTTGGAAACCCTGTCTTCTTCCTGATAATAGTGGAAATGGTTTCAGTTTTTCACCATTGAGAACAATGTTGACTGTGGGTTTGTCATATATGGCCTTTCTTATGTTGAGAAAAGTTCCCTCTATGCCTACTTTCTGGAGGGTTTTTATCATAGGTGGGTGTTGAATTTTGTCAAAAGCTTTCTCTGCATCTATTGAGATGATCATATGGTTTTCCTCCTACAATTTGTTAATATGGTGTATCACGTTGACTGATTTGCGTATATTGAAGAAGCCTTGCATTCTTGGGATAAACCCCACTTGATCATAGTGTATGATCCTTTTAATGTGGTGTTAGATTCTGTTTGCTAGCATTTTGTTGAGGATTTTTGCATCTATGTTCATCAGTGCTATTGGCCTGTAGATTTCTTTCTTTCTGACATCTTTGTCTGGTTTTGGTATCAGAGTGATGGTGGCCTCGTAGAATGAGTTTGGGAGTGTTCCTACCTCAGCTAATTTTTGGAAGAGTTTGAGAAGGATAGGTGTCAACTCTTCTCTAAATGTTTGTTAGAATTCACCTTTGAAGCCAGCTGGTCCTGGGCTTTTGTTTGTTGGAAGATTTTTAATTACAGTTTCAATTTCAATGCTTGAGATTGGTCTGTTCATATTTTCTATTTCTTCCTGGTTCAGTCTTGGAAGGTTGT
The DNA here is from genome assembly GCF_000442215.2 of Lipotes vexillifer. Classification (NCBI taxonomy): domain Eukaryota; kingdom Metazoa; phylum Chordata; class Mammalia; order Artiodactyla; family Lipotidae; genus Lipotes; species Lipotes vexillifer. The sequence goes on from NW_006796275.1 coordinate 504,046, forward strand.
GCATTTCTAAGAATTTGTCCATTTCTTCCAGGTTGTCCATTTTATTGCCATACAGTTGCTTGTAGTAATCTCTCATGATCCTTTGTATTTCTGCAGTGTCAGTTGTTACTTCTCCTTTTCCATTTCTAATTCTATTGATTTGAGTCTTCTCCCTTTTTTTCTTGATGAGTCTGGCTAATGGTTTATCAATTTTGTTTATCTGCTCAAAGAACCAGCTTTTAGTTTTATTGATCTTTGCTACAGTTTCCTTCATTTCTTTTTCATTTATTTCTGATCTGATCTTTATGATTTCTTTCCTTCTGCTAACTTTCAGGGTTTTTTGTTCTTCTTTCTCTAATTGCTTTAGGTGTAAGGTTACGTTGTTTATTTGAGATGTTTCCTGATTCTTAAGGTAGGATTGCATTGCTATAAACTTGCGTCTTATAACTGCTTTTGCTGCATCCCATAGGTTGTGGGTTGTTGTGTTTTCATTGTCATTTGTTTCTAGGCAGTTTTTGGTTTCCTCCTTCATTTCTTCAGTGATCTGTTGGTTATTAAGTAGTGTATTGTTTAGCCTTCATGTGTCTGTATTTTTTATAGATTATTTCCTGTAATTGATATCTAGTCTCATAGCATTGTGGTCAGAAAAGATACTTGATACAATTTCAATTTTCTTAAATTTACCAAGGCTTGATTTGTGACCCAAGATATGATCTATGCTGGAGAATGTTCCATGAGCACTTGAGAAAAGTGTATTCCATTGATTTTGGATGGAATGTCCTATAAATATCAATTAAGTCCATCCTGTTTAATGTATCATTTAAAGCTTGTGTTTCCTTATTTATTTTCATTTTGGATGATCTGTCCATTAGTGAATGTGGGGTGTTAAAGTCCCCTACTATGATTGTGTTACTGTTGATTTCCCCTTTTATGGCTGTTAGTATTTTCCTTATGTATTGAGGTGCTCCTATGTTGGGTGCATAAATATTTATAATTGTTATATCTTCTTCTTGGATCAATCCTTTCATCATTATGTAGTGTCCTTCTTTGCCCCTTCTGATAGTCTTTAAAGTCTATTTTGTCTCATATGAGAATTGCTACTCCTGCTTTCTTTTGATTTCTATTTGCATGGAATATCTTTTTCCATCCCCTCACTTTTAGTCTGTGTACGTCCCTAGGTCTGAAGTGGGTCTCTTTTAGACAGCATATATACGGATCTTATTTTTGTATCCATTCAGCCAGTCTATTTCTTTTGGTTAGAGCATTTAATCCATTTACATTTAAGGTAATTATCAATATGTATGTTCCTATTAACATTTTCTTAATTGTTTTCAGTTTGTTTTTGTAGGTCTTTTCCTTCTCTTGTGTTTCCTGTGAGAGAAAGAGAGGAAGGAAAGAAGGAAGGAAGGAAGAAAGGAAGAAAGAAAAAAATGAAATAATGTTATTAAAATAAAAAATAATTATTAAGAAAAAAGTTTTAAAAAGTAATAAAAAGAAAAGGACAGATAGAACCCTAGGACCAATGGGAAAAGCAAAGCTATGCAGACAAAGTTGCACACAGAAGCATATACATACACACTCACAAAAAGAGGAAAAGGGAAAAAAAAAAAAAATATATATATATATATATATATATATATATATATATATATATATATATATATATATATATCATTGCTCCCAAAGTCCACGTCCTCAATTTGGGATGATTTGCTGTCTATTCAGGTATTCCACAGATGCAGGGTACATCAAGTTGATGGTGGAGATTTCACCCGCTGCTCCTGAGGCTGCTGGGAGAGATTTCCCTTTCTCTTCTTTGTTCACACAGCTCCTGGGTTTCAGCTTTGGATTTGGCCCCGCCTCTGCGTGTAGGTCACGTGAGGGCGTCTGTTCTTCGCTCAGCCAGAACGGGGTTAAAAGAGCAGCTGATTCGGGGACTCTGGCATACTCAGGACGGGGGGAAGAAGGAGTACAGAGTGCAGGGCGAGCCTGCGGTGGCAGAAGCCAGTGTGACGTTGCATCAGCCTGAGGCACGCTGTGTGTTCCTCTGGGGAAGCTGTCCCTGGATCATGGGACCCTGGCAGTGGTGGGCTGCAGAGGCTCCCTGAAGGGGAGGTGTGGTTAGTGACCTGGGCTTGCACACAGGCTTTTTGTTGGCTGCAGCAGCAGCCTTAGCATCCCATACCCGTCTCTGGGATCCATGCTGTTAGCCGCGGCTCACGCCCGTCTCTGGAGCTCCTTTAAGCAGCGCTCTTAATCCCCTCTCCTCGCGCCCCAGGAAACAAAGAGGGAAGAAAAAGTCTCTTACCTCTTCGACAGATCCAGACTTTTTCCCGGACTCCCTCTTGGCTAGCTGTGGTGCACTAGCCCCCTTCAGAATGTGTTTGCGCAGCCAACCCCAGTCCTCTCCCTGGGATACGACCTACGATGCCCGAGCCTCAGTTCCCAGCCCCCGCCCGCCCCTGCGGGTGAGCAGACAAGCCTCTCGGGCTGGTGAGTGTGGGTCGGCACAGATCCTCTGTGTGGGAATCTCTCTGCTTTGCCCTCTGGAACCCTGTTGCTACGCTGTCCTCCGTGGCTTGGAGGCTTTCCCCCTCCGCCACCCGGAGTCTCAGCCTGCGAAGGGGCTTCATAGTGTGTGGAAACCTTTCCTCCTTCAAAGCTCCCTCCCACTGGTGCAGGTCCCGTCCCTATTCTTTTGTCTCTGTTTTTTCTTTTTTCTTTTCCCTACCCATGTATGTGGGGAGCTCCTTGCCTTTTGGGAGGTCTGGGGTCTTCTGCCAGCGTTTAGTAGGTGTTCTGTAGGAGCTGTTCCATTTCTGATATATTTGTGGAGAGGAATGTGATCTCCATGTCTTACTCTTCCCCCCATCTTGAAGCTCCTCCCAATTAATTTTATAAACATATTTTCATTGAGTATAGAATTCTAGGTTATATTCATTCATCATGTTAAAGATTTTTTTTGATTGTTTTCTTGCTTCCATTATTTCTTTTGAGGAGTTACCTGTCAGGCTTATTGTTGTTCCTTTGAAAATAACTTATTTTTCCTCTACTAGATTTTATGATTTTATCTGTGGCTGTAGTTTTCCAGAGTTTTATTACTATAGGGACACCTATAGGGATTGTATAGGGACACCTGCTTAAGTTCAGTGAGAGTTTTGATTCTGTGTGTTGATATCTTTCAGCAATTTTAGAAAATCTTCAGCAATTATTTCTTCGTTCTTTCTTTTCTTTCTTTCTGGCATTAAAAGTACACAGGTGTTAAAATTTTACTGTCCCACATGTCTCTTACCCCCTGTATTTCCAGTGATTTTTATCTACTGTATTCAGATTGATTTTTTTTCATGCTTATGGCGTTCATTTTATTGTTTCTGTCATTTTCTTTCTAAACTTTTGTTCAAGTGAATTCTTAATTTCAGAAAGTATATTCTCATTTCTACGGTTTTTTATTTATTAATGTTTTAGTAAATACAGTTTATACTTAAATTTTATATCTTTCCTTCTATATTTTTAATCTTTTATTGTAAACTTTTAAATTTCTCAATTGCTGTTAAAATACTTGTCTACTTCCTTATTTACTTAGTACACCTGTGTATCAGGTTATGTTTCTGCTTTCTGGTTTTATTTTCACTTATTGTGCCTGACTCTATTGGGTTTGTAATTTTTGATAGAATTCTGGATATTATTTAAAGAATCTTGGCCAGTGATTTAGCCATATTAATCCAATAGGTTTTGTTGAAGCAGGCTTTTCCCTTTTGTAAAGCTTAGTCTTACTCTAATTCACTCTTGTTACATGGGTAGAACTCTCTAGACTGCCCACCAAAATACAGATTGTGTTTAGCATAGTCACTTTCTCTTGCAGTTATTTTCTTTTTCTCTATAGAAAATTACTCTCTATTTTTCAGAGTACATTTAACTTAGATTTTTAGCTTCTCGTTGTTCCTGGTGTCAAAATCTGATAAGTGCTGTAATCATGGCTCTTTGACACATCTAGATATTGGATGCCCTCTATTTTCATATGTGTTTTAAAGATTCCAGTCCCATATGTTCATTATAAACTTTTCTAGTCTTTTTGTACTGCAGCAGTGGCCCTTTTTCTAGTTTCTCTGGAATTTCAGACTCTAGGTGAAGCACAGAATTGACAAATATCCCTATGGCTGAAACAGTTGTTTCTCATCACTTCACCATCCCCTTGAGCTTTCCACTGAATGCCTGATATGGTAGCCAGTTCCTTTCTGTCAACAGTTTTTGTTTACTAGGAACTGCAGCTATAAAAATCAGCCTTTTATCAGACTTACATATTTAGTCATTCAAACAACCAAAGTATATTTCTCACATATATTTGGACTTTGTCCACAATTCCTGGCTCAGAGCTTCTAAAACCTTTGGAACTTCTCAAGTGTTGAGAGTGATAAATGTGTGTTTTGTTACGTGAATGAGGTGAATTTTAGCAGCACCTAAGAATGGAAGCTGGTTGCCAGAAGAATGAATTACATGGTTAGAGGATTGTGAACTTTCAGTCCCAGTCCTTGATTTCCAGGCAGGAGAGAGGGGCTTGAAGTTGAATAAAATACCATTGGCCAGTGATTTAGTTATTCATGACCAAGTAATGAAGCCTCCTTAAAACCACCGGAGTTTCCATGTTGGGAAAACAGAACACTTCTACCCTGAAGGGCCCCATGCTACACAAAGACAGAAGCTCTTTCCTTCAGGATCCTGCCCTATGTATCTCTTCATCTGTCTGATGATTTATAGCCTTTAATATTCTTTTATAATAAACTGGTAATCTAGTAAATAAAATGTTTCTCTGAGTTCTGAGAGCCCTTCTTGTAAATTAATCAAACTCAAGGAGGGGATTTGGGGAACCTCTGATTTATAGCCAGCCAGAAGTGCAGGTAACAACTTGGACTTGCTATTGGCATCCTGAATTGGAGGGGTTGTTGGAACTTCCATTTTGTAGCCAGCTGGTCAGAAGCACAGGGGACAACCTGGGCTTGAGGCTAGCATCTCAAGCAGAGGGTGATCTCATGGGACTGAGCCTTTTTTACCTGTGGTATCTGATTCTATCTCCCAGTAGATAGTGTCAGAGTTGAGTTGAATTCTTGTACACCCTGCTGACATCAAAAAATTGTTTGTTAGTGAGGGGAAGCCTACACACACACACACACACACACACACACACACACACACACACACACACACATATATTAGAAGTAGGTCTAGGAACCCTATTTACTTGGATTATTCACTTACTTGCCTGAATGTCCTTAGGTAAGATACTCAACTTCCAGTGCCTCACTTTTCTTAAGTACAAAGTAGGTGAAATAATGATATCAAAGTCCTAGGTTGTTTTGAAGGTTAATTAAATCTAAATATGTCAAATGCTTAGAAGAATGCTTGGCAGGTGATAATTAGACCTATAGGCACTGTTTTGCAGTCATAAGATGATATAAAGATAACTATTAGTTTCTTCTACACTACACTATGATGTTTCAGTCACCTGTTTTTCTCCTTCTTGGGAGTATAGATATCTAAGAGTTTTAGACCAATATCTTATAGGCAATTTTGTTCTCCGGAGTTCAACACAGTGCTTGGTACATATGAGATAACCCCAGGGTTTTTTTTTAATAAAATAAATGAATGAATGGATTATTTGGGGAGAAATGAGTAAATGTCATACCTAGACTTAGCATATACATATGAACTGTGCCTTGCACATAATATTTCTAGGTCCACATGTAAAGTTGGTCAAATCTCAATAATTATCTATCTGCCTATCTATCTATCTAATTGATTTTTATCTGTGTGCATATATATTCCCAGTTTGATATTTAAAAACTCCTTTGTTTCTTCCCAGAGCATAATAAAAAGTAAAAAGAAATATTCAAATCACATATAGTTCAATTAAGTATAAAGGAAAGAAGAAAAGAAAGAATTAAATGAGAAGAAAAGTAATGAAAAAGAAAAAAAGCCTTGAAAAACACAGGAGTACTTTCATTGAGTAAAAACTTATTACAAAGATAGTCTCTTAATATACTGTCTTTAAAATATTGTGCAAGCTATATATACTAGATGCTTTGTACAGTACCACATTGGTCAATAACACTTGTTATATAGATTTTGGCACTCCTTCTAGGAAATGATATTCTACGTTTTGAGGAAGAGTTTATTGATAAAGTCAAGTGAAGGACAGACTATAAATAATACTTAAACAATCTAAATTAAATTCTTTCTTAACCAATATATAGCATTTTATAGGCCAGTTCAATTTTTCTCAAAGAAACTTACTTTTCAGATCAGCTATTCCATTTTAAAATGTATAATTTTCACCTCACAGGAATACATTTACCTAATCATTATTGCCATAAAATATGATTATAGAAAAGTAATAAAGTTAAACATGCAAAAAAGTAGGGCTGTTTTTCCCTTTGGCAGGTACAGTGTAACCTTCAAATGCTTCATTTTATGCTAGTAGCCACTAAGTCAAAGGGATAATTGCAATGTGATTTACTCAGCCAAAAAAATTGAGTCAGTATCAAAGGCAGTCTTCAGAGAATAGGGGATCCATTTCAATTCATAAAGAGTGACTGATTAAAAATGATAGATATACATATGTGTGATAAATTATATATGTATATAAATGCATATATGCATACATACATGCACATATGCATATATGCATAAACATATACTATTCATAGCTATTGTTTGTACAACTACGTGATATTATTGCATTTATTTTGGTTATTCTTTTAAGAAAAACATAGGATTGGAGAAATTTTCACCAAATTTGTTATTGCTATTTTTCGGTAATCTAACATTAATACCTGGCATACGGTACGAACAAGACAAATGCTTGTAAAGGTGAGGTTATGTGTACCAGTCAAAATAACTGGATTTTTATGGAAGATTTGGTATGATGAGCGCTCTCTCAAACAGCAAGTGTGATATGAGGCTTTTATTTAAATGCCATCTACATAAGGGAAAGA
>NW_006796275.1:511678-514470 GCF_000442215.2 Lipotes vexillifer
GGAAAGAGACGAGACTTAAACCAAAACAGGCATAGACACACACACACCCCAAAACAAATAAATTAATTAATTACAGTTATCTGTGGATCAGAGGGAGATCAAGATGGTGGAGTGGGAGGACCTTGGGCTCACCTAACATCAGTGACACATCTAAACTACAACTACATATAAAGCAACTCTTACCGAAATCAACCTGGAGACTAGCAGGATAGCTCTTCTACAACAAGGGCCATAAAGAAAAATCCACACTGCGTCAGGTAAGGAGGGTGGAGAAGTGATCTGGTGAGGACCAGCACCCCTAATGAGGGGACACAGAAAAGAGGGAGAATATCACAGGCTTAGGGATTCTGAGGGAGCAAGGGGTTAGAGCTACACATTAGGCACCCCAGCCCTAGGGTCTGACACCAGGAAGAAGAGCCCCATTAGCTGGTCGGAAAACTAGTGGGGCTCACCAGACAGCTGTGAGAAACTGAGATTCCACTCTTCAAGAGCACACACAGGGTCTTGCTTACTCCAAATTACAGTGCAGAGGCAACAGATTGAAAACTGCCTGGGGCTATGGCTGGTTTGCCAGGACCCAGTGCACCTCCCAGCCAGCACTGGGCTCCTGCGCCAACCCTCTTGCTCTGGTGGGTGCTGCTCCCCACTAAGGCAGAGGCTGTCTTTGCCATCAAAAATATACATACTTGCAGGAAACAGGTTGCCAACAAGAGCGTGTGTGCATGGAGAGAATGGAGCTGTCTCGGACCCTGGCCCTGTCCCTGACCAGGATGGACTCAACCATTGCCAGCAGGTGCTTTGGTGCACATGCCCAGGAGGGATTGAGAGTAGCTCTAGGGTGGAGATTGCCACCTCCAGAGTGCCCATCCCTGCCCACACTCTCAGAAGGGAGCTAGGCTAGCTAGCTCCAGGGCAAAGGGCCACTGCTGCAGCACACATCACTGTGCATATGTGGGCGGGTGTGGGGTTGGGGAGCCAGCTCAGTGTTGTGGCACCAACCCCTCCTTCTCCAAGCCAGCCTCTAACCAAGGCATACATTCTAGGGAAAAAATGAAAGGAGCACAGAAATTCAGCCTCAAGCCCTCGGGCCCTTGCCACATCCCAAACCAAGACAGAGACTGCCATCACACCCAGGAGAAGCCCAACTCTGTCAGAGTTACTGTTTCAGCCCCTCGGGCCATGCCCCTACCCCTTAGAGGGCAGTGGCATCCATTGAGCATAGGAAAAACTCAGCTTGCACTTGACTCTGGCTTTAACCCCTCCAACTCCAGCCCTACCTCCTACAAAGGTGGTGGCTGCCAGCACATCTCGGGGGAAGATGCAGCCCCTATTCAACTCAGATCCAACTGTCCCACCAAAGCCACTGGGCACACACAGATTTCATAGGGATACTCCCACACAATGGTACACCTTCAAGACTGGGATACGTAATTGTTTCACCAAATTTCATAGAGACAGAGAGAGTTCAACAAAATGAAAAGACAGAGGAATAGGTTTCAAATGAAAGAACAAGAAAAGAAAAAACAACCTGAAAGGGCTTCCCTGGTGGCGCAGTGGTTGAGTCTGCCTGCCAATGCAGGGGACACGGGTTCGTGCCCTGGTCCGGGAAGATCCCACATGCCACGGAGTGGCTGGGCCCGTGAGCCATGGCCACTGAGCCTGCACGTCCGGAGCCTGTGCTCCACAACGGGAGAGGCCACAACAGTAAGAGGCCCGCGTACAAAAAACAAAACAAAACAAAACAAAAACAACCTGAAAAATCCTCTAATGAAGCAGAGTTAAGTAATTTACATGATAGAGTTCAGAGCACAGTAATAAGAATGCTAACTGAATGGGAGAAGAGAATAGATGAACTCAGAATTTTAACAGAGAAACAGAATGTATAAAAGATAACCAGTCAGAGTGGAAGAATATAATAACTGAAATAAAAAATACACTAGAGGGAATTAATAGCAGATTGAATGATACGGAAGAACACAGAAGCAATTTGGAAGGCAGAATAATGGAAATCACCCAATCAGAACAACAAAAAGAAAAATAAATTTTAAAAAATGAGAATACTTTAAAGGACCTGTGAGACAACATCAGAAGTACTAACATTTGCATCACAGGGGTCCCAGAAGAAGAGAGAGAGAAGGGGGTAAAATAAGTATTTGATAAAATTATGGCTGATAACTTCCTGAAGTTGAAGAAGGAAACAGACTTCCTGGTACAGGAAGCACAGAGAGTCCCAAACATGGTGTACCAAAGAGACCCACACCAAGACATATCATAATTAGAATGGCAAAAGTTAAAAAGAATTTTAAAGGCAGCAAGAGAAAAACAAAGAGACACATACAACAGACCCTCATAAGGCTATTAGCTGATTTTTCAGCAGAAACTTTGCCGGCCAAAAGGGAGTAGCATGATATCTTTAAAGTGCTGAAAGAAAAAAACCTACAAACTAGGATACTGTATCCAGCAAGGTTACCATTCATAATTGAAAGAGAAAGAGCTTCTCAGACAAGCAAAAATGAAAAGAGCTCAGTTTATTACTAAACTGATCTTACAAGAAGTGTTAACTGGTCTTTAAATGAAAAAGAAAATGCTACAAAAAAATAAGAAATTATAGGAAGGGAAAAATCCCACTGGTAAAGGCAAGTACATAGTAAAGGCTGTGGATCAACCACTTAATAAGCTAATAAGAAGGTTAAAAGACAAAAATTGTAAAATCAACTATAACTACAATAAACAAGGGATAGACATGAAGATGTAAAATGTGACATCATAAGCATAAAAAGTTAGGGGAAAGA
>NW_006796275.1:514485-519016 GCF_000442215.2 Lipotes vexillifer
GGAAAGAGTAAAAAATGTAGAACTTTTAGAATGTGTTTGAACTTAAGTGACTATCAGTTTAAAACAAGTAGATGTAGTTAACATACAGAAGCTCCATGCTAACCCCAGATCAAAATCCTACAACAGGTACACAAATATAAGAGAGAAAAAAGCAAACATAACACTGAAGAAAATCATCAAATCATAAGGAAAGTGACTAAAAAAAGAAGAAAACCCAGAGAACTACAAAAACAACAAGAAAAGAAGTAACAAAATGGCAATAGTATATACCTATCAATAATCACTTTAAATGATAGTGGACCAAATGCTCCAATCAAAGTACATAGGGCAGGCTAATTGGATTAAAAATAATAAAGACCCATCTATATGATGTCTACAGGAGCCTCACTTCAGTTCTAAAAATACACACGGACAGAAACTGAGGGGATGGAAAAAGATATTCCACACAAATTGGAAACAAAAAGAAAGCTGGGCTAACAATAGTTATATCCAACAAAGTAGACTTTAAAACGATGTCTCTAATAAAAGAAAAAGAAGGGCATTATATAATGATAAAGGGATCAATACAAAAGAGGATATAACATTCATAAACATATATGCACCATATCTATGGTATATATAACTAAAGGCTGTGAACAGTTTCTAAGGCAAATATCATGTGAAATGGTAATTTTGGGTTTTTTTGTTTTGTATATTTTTCAATTTTTAACTTTCATTTTGAAATAATTTCAGACTTAGAAAAAATTTGTAAAGATAGTACAGAGAATTAATTCCCATACACCCTTTACCTATATACCCTAAATGTTAAGATTACCATGTGAAGGCTCTTACTAAAATAAGGATTCCTCAGGGTTCTCAAGGGAAGGAAGGATAGAAGTAGTCATAAGGTTCTCTTGAGGATACTCCTCATTTTATTTTTCATTTTCTAAGTAGTCCTCCTTCTCTCCTTAATAAATCATCTTCCATTGTCTCAAAGTGAATCTTCACCCTTGGTCACAGGACAATATCTTAATTTCTGGATCTGTCTGTATTTTCTGTTCCATGCTTGTTATCCTGTTTCATTCTCTATAGTAGCCCTGGCATTGAGTATTAAGATCACTGTTGCTTACTAAAGTCCACTGAAAACCATGGTCAAACCTAGAAACAGTCATATTTCCTTTCTAGTTTACAAAAACTTGCCAAATGAAAGCATGATTGTTTCTTTAATATTAATTTTTTTCAACACATATGTCTTTCAAGCAAAGACATTCATTTTGAGGGCCAGTACAGTATCAAGAAATTAGCTAGATATCACTATTTTCCTTAGCAATTCAAGAATTATATTATTGTATAAAGTAGTAATTGGTTTCTTTCTTACTTCAACTTGGAGCCTACTACACATTAAATAGTATACATCACATTTTTCTGACCCCTTTGTACAGGCAAGCACCCCCTGTATTAAGAAATCAAATTAGGTTTCCTTCATTTTTTCTTAGCAAAGAGAAGGAGATAGTAAATTATTCCAGTTAGATTGATATCACAACATATGTTTAAAAGTAAAATATCTAAGTATGTAAGCTAAATAAATCATAACCCCAAAGTATTTAATCATGCCAAAGACTAGATGATTATGTTTAGTCATGATTTATATTCATTTGATCTGTCCAAATCAATGGTAGTCTTATTTAGAAAGTATGCATGAATGTCCTGTAGCTACAACTAAGTTATATTTCTGATAAATGTTCATTTCATCTACTTCAAATAGAAAAGTACAATTTATCACACATTTAGATAGGTTAAAATATGCTTTGCTGTTTTGTACTTCCAATGTACTCTTAATTTTTACAAAGAAAATGTTGATTTACAAAAGATGACAAGTTGCAAAATAGGCCTCACTTTAGATTTATGAATTGCAGAATGCTCTCTTGATAGTAATCAATGGTAGAATCACTGTTTAAATTTTCTCATTTATTTGCAAGTTCATACATTACAGTGCTGGAAGTAGAAGCAACCACTTTCAAACTTTCTATATTTTAAAAGATTGTATCTTTATTACAAAAGAATTGAGTTAAGGCCTTAAAGTTGTAAAATTTTATATTCAAGTCTATCCATTGCCTTCTGATGATGTGAGGAAATATTTTTCTGTCCTTATGTTTAGAATCTTAAGAACATGATCACTGTAGGAACAGAAGAGTCTGTGATTTCATCATGCATAGCTGGAAAATATTTTTGGTTTAACATCAATGCCTCTAGAGAGAAGCAAATTTATACTTAATAGCTAATATATAATAATTTAATACTAGCATATAAATGGTTAAGTCTTCATATTAGGATTTAAGAGTCTAAAACATGGGGCATATTAATGATATTTATAAAGGTGACAAAGGTTGACAGTTAACTTATATTTATGTATTCATATATTATATCCAACCAAATAACCAAATGCTCACCAACACTTGTGACCTTTATTAACATATTCCCTTTATGAGCCTACCCAAATCCTTCCGAGTCTTGTCTGTTTTCTCTACTTGCATTTCCTATTGGTGTTCAAACTTCTCTTGAATGTACCTCAGTTTTCCATCTTTGTTGAAGTTTTATTCTACCCTAACGAGCATCTTTTTTTTTTAATTTTGTTTTTCTTAAAGGTATCTTCCATTGAATATTTCTAAGATCTCTGAGAACCAGTCCACCGCCATAAGTACTAGTATTTCTTGGCCTTCTGACATTAATCAGTAAAAGGAATTTTAGGAAGACTCCTTCTAGTTTTGGCTGTTGCATTCCTATACCTTCTTATTCCTCCATGCTTATTAGGTAATCTTCCTTTTGGTAAAGTGAATATTAGCTGGTATTTTCTAGGTTTTAAGCTATTAGGACTATCAAAAATATCCCAATTTTGTTCCCTTTTCTTTCTCACACATAGCTGTCATATTACATTGGTCCTTCTAATATCAGTGGTTTGACCCCATAAAATTATATTCTGTATTTCGTGACAATGTGTCCAGTTTGTTGAAGGTGATATTTGTGTGTGTGTGTGTGTGTGCGTGTGTGCACATGCACACTGTGTGTGTTTTATGTGAGGAAATTTGGAAAAAATCCAAAACCTCTTTTACTTCCACCTAGCCTTTCATCTTCCCATTCTCACCCAAATCCTTTCACACGTTTGGCTACATTCTTTTTTCATATTTTTTTCTTAACAATTTTAATAATCATCTTTGTATAGCTAAGTGGAATAGTCAATTTTCAGCCCTTATCTGACATGCCCTATTAGTAGTGTTTAACATAGCTGGTCTCTCTGTCTTCAGTGATTCACTCTTTTTTCCCCCCCTTTGATTTAAGATTTCCTTCCTACCTTGTTGGATTCTCTTCTTTTCCCAAGATTTTAAGTGTGGAATATCCTGAGCTTCAGTCTTCTTTTGTCTTCACTAAAAATGTATCCACTATTTGTGGCTGTTTCATCTGTCTCATGATTTTAAATACATCTATATGTCAGTGAATCCCAAATTATACACTCAAAACTCCAGACTGAAATATTCAGCCATTTACTCAATATGCTTACTAATATATTTTAAAAACTTCTCATAGTATACAAACTAAAGTTGTTGTATTATTCCTCAATAAACTCTATCTATGGTCTTTCCTATCCACATTAATGGAAACTCGATCCTTCAGGGCTCAAGCATAGCAGTGTTCTTTGACTTCACCCGTTCGCTCAAACTCCACATCCAGTTCACCCACAGGATGAACTGTGGTTCACCACAGCTTCACCTTCAAAATATTTCCAGAATTTGAATATTTCTCACCAACTTCACCACTGCCATCTTGAAGCAAATTGCCATTATCTCTTTCCTTTCCTTGAGTAGTGAACGAAATTCCTCCTGGCTTCACTGATTCTTTACTTATGCTCCTCCTGTCTGCTTTCAGCACAGCAAATAGACTGATCATTTTAGAATTTAGATTATTTAGAATATAGAACTCACCTGCTATAGACTGAATGTTTCTGTCCTCCAAAACTTCCCATTTTGAAAATTAATCCTTAGTGTGATGGCATTTCAAGTTGGGGCCTTTAGGAGATGATCAAGTTATGAGGATGGCACCCTCACGAATGGGATTAGTGCCCTTATAAAAGAAATCCCAGAGAGGTCCCTTCCAATATGTGAAAACCCAGCGAGAAGATGGATGTCCATGAACTAGGGACTGGGTCCTCATTAAATACCAGATCTTCCAGTGCCTTGATCTTGAACTTTTCAGCCTCCCAAACTGTAAGAAATAAATTTCTGTTCTTTATAAGCCACCCAGTGTCTGATATTCTCTTGCAGCTTTCAAAACAGACTAAAACATCATCTGCTCAAAACAATCAATGTCTCTCTGAGCTAGATATTATCTTTTTGCCCTTATATGCCTTCTCTTGTACCATAAGGGCTAAAATCCCTAAACCTTCATTTCTTAAACTCTTAAAAATCAAGCTTCAGGGCTTCCCTGGTGGCGCAGTGGTTGAGAGTCCACCTGCCGATGCAGGGAACATGGGTTCGTGCCCCGGTCCGGGAAGATCCCA
>NW_006796275.1:519081-546338 GCF_000442215.2 Lipotes vexillifer
GGGAAGATCCCACATGCCGCGGAGCGGCTGGGCCCGTGAGCCATGGCTGCTGAGCCTGCGCGTCCGGAGCCTGTGCTCCACAGCGGGAGAGGCCGCAACAGTGAGAGGCCCGTGTACTGCAAAAAAAAAAAAAAAAAAAAGCTTCAGGTTAAATGTTGCTGTTGAAATGTACTCATATAAAGTTTTGAGAGAAAAAGAGAATGAAAACCTATTTGTCTAGTTGACACTGTGGACAGGTGTATTTGCTTTATGATAAGGCAAAAATTAAGGTATTCTCCTTGGCTTTTAGGCATCTTTCTACTAATAATAATCATCTACTTCTGGTGTTGAAAGCAACTGACATTATGCATCATTGTTTCCTCTGATTCCTACAGTGTCCAATAATTGAAACCTAGAAATACCCTCTCTGACCATTCTTTGGAATAGCTTTTAATCATCAAAATTCCTGTATTAAATCCTTCTTATTTGAAATGCATAGTGTAAATTTCTGTTTTCCCATTTGAATCTTTCCTGATAAAGTATTAAGTGTTTGAAATATTTTCACAGAAGAGAGCATATGCAGAAATTTGGAACTCCATGTATGACTTGGTTTGATTTCAGGTTAGTAAGAGTCATCATCAGTGGTAAATTGGGTTTGGATAGGCAAGGAGAGTGCAGTAGCAAAATATTTACTTAAATTATAACTTATTATTGGCTGGAATGATGTTCTTACAGAAAGCACGGACTTAGGAGGTGAAACTGCCCAAGCTATAGAATGACATATTGGAAATAATGATTAAGTGACTGTGGGGTGATGACAGCTTCTGATTACACTGGAGAACTTACAGAAAGTAAATGACCAGAAAATTATTTTAAATTTCAATTCTGGACCAGGTAGGAAAACCAGAGATCTCCTATGACTGTCTTGAAATAATCTTCTCCTGGGTCAATGTATCCAATTTCCAATCCAAATATCTGTGACTGCACTATAAAGAGTCATAAAATGAGTATAATGCACAGCCTTGAAGGTCATTTATACTAAATTTAAGTAGTTGAGAAAACTTGGGAGACTGGATGGCAGGCACTTGGGGTAAATTCTAATGAATCTAACTGTATTAAATCACCCTATCCCACTGTGCCTCCCTTCTCAGCCAACACCATTCTCTTCTCATCTGAGTAGACCAGTCTCCCCTTACTCAGAAAATCTGTACAATTCCACAAAGGGACATTTGCTTGCACACAGATACCAGCTTTCCTCAAGACCCACCCCACTACCTCTCATTTCATCCAGAGCCAACTAGATCTGGATAAATAGAGGAAAATAACTAAATCATCCAAGGAGAAGACAAAACCTTTCTTGGAAGGGTATATAATACCTATTAAAGTACTGCAAAGTTTTTACCATTTATGTTGGCAGAACCTAAGGCAAATTTCTGAGAAAAAAATTCTCAGGCATTATCTATGTAGTAGTGTAGGTACATAGTGTTGGACAAAGCCAGACCAACCAGAGTGTTTAGATTCATTGAGTTAGTTCCTGCCACAGAGGAGTTTTTCTAGTAGTTAGCCTGATTGGATGACATGAAACTAGATTCAATAGTAACCTGTATTAAAAATAGTTTTAGAATTTCTCTTTTATAATATAGCTGGAACAACACTTACAGTGATAGAAATGTTTGAATGGATTTGTAATAGTCAAAAGCTCTGAACAATATCATCTACCTCCCATGTCCCTCCAGTGCCCTTTACTGAGAGCTTAACACTATGCTCCCTTAAAGGAAAGTTGATTTAATAAATACTATTGATTAATGCAGAACATAATGACAGGTAAATATGGAGCTGAGAGAAAATAAATTCATAAGTAACACAGGAGATCAAATCACAAATGAAGAGGTTTATGTAAATCTGTCTCAGTATGCCCACAAACATACATTTTACTATTTTCCTGTTCTTAAATCCATAGCTGGGAAACAAGTGGCAAAATTTCTATGTCAGGTCCCTGAACCATAGGCTAGGGTTTATTGTAGAAAAAAGGGAAAAGTGGAAGCCCTTGGTACTTTCCTGTCCTAACAAAAGAATAAACCAAAAGCAATATTCCATAGCTGACGGATTGCAAATATGATTGCCACGCTGAGAGACATGAAAAATGTAGAAGTACCTTTCCTATCACTTTCTCTGAATTTTTCTATTTTACTTCTAAAGAAAAACAGATATTGATAAATGAGTGTGTATTAGTGTTATTTTTATCAGGTGTTGACTTCATTTCCACCTGCTGTGCTGGTTATTTTATATTTACTGGACCCAACAAACCAAACCTTTGTCTTTGATATACAAATGTTTTCTCCCTCTTTATCAAATAGGAAATGCCAGCAGAAGCCATATTATGGCTCATAGTCTCATATTATAAGGACATCAGTACAACTTTACTGTCTAAGCTCAGGATTATTGTAGTTCTACAGGTCCCTGGCAAAATCAGGCTCACTTTTATCTCGATCTTTTGCTATTGCCCAAGTTTTCATGGTGTGTCATTCAGTTGGTGATAATCATGCTGACTGGAGCTTGTAAGTAAAAATTAGCGAATGTCAATGTAACCTCTTAAGACAATATGTCTGCCAGAAGGTGGGATACAGTCCCAGAGAAAATTCAGGTACCCAGCACCTCAGAAAGAAGCGCCATAATTCTGAGCCTCTTAGATTTATAGAGGTAACGTTTATCAAATACGTGTGTGTTGCTTTGAACCATTTACTGAGAAAGCCCATAACACAACCACTTTTGAGCAGGGACCAGAGCCATAATTACTTGTTGATAGTTCAGTCTGCAGTGCGAGTCACTCCACCAATTGTGCTTTACTATTTTTTTTCTTTTCTAATTTTTTAATTAATTAATTTTTTTGTGGTACGCGGGCCTCTCACTGTTGTGGCCTCTCCCTTTGCAGAGCACAGGCTCCGGACGCACAGGCTCAGCGGCCATGGCTCACGGGCCCAGCCGCTCCGCGGCATGTGGGATCCTCCCAGACCGGGGCACGAACCCGTGTCCCCTGCATCGGCAGGCAGACTCTCAACCACTGCGCCGCCAGGGAAGCCCTCTAATTTTTTTTTTTTTTTTACTGCACAGTGCAGCATGTGGGATCCTAGTTCCCCGACCAGGGATCGAACCCACGCCCCCTGCATTGGAAGTGTGGAGTGCCAACCACTGGACCGCCAGGGAAGTCCCCAGTTGTGCTTTAAAACATCTCAGATCCTACTGTACTCAGCTTCTGACATTTGCGAATGTAGTATAGGAGCTCTAGTAAGCCCAACAGGAAAATAATAGTCCAGTTTCTAAGGATTGGGAAAAAATGGCTTCACATTGTGTCCTTGTAGGGCATAAACACCTGATGATGGGGAACCAAATGAACAAGTATTTACTCATTTCTCCTTAATGAACTGGGTATTATTTGACCCACTACTTCATAAAATCAGGTTGTGCCACTCAACTCCATAATCAGCTGGAAATGGTATGTGTGAAACTGGGCTTTAGCAGACCCTAAGGCTATATTAAATTGTACAAGCAAGTGGCTCAAACTTCCATGGCACTTTTATTTTATTGTCACCTATCCCTCAACACACACCTGTGGCTTCATGGGGAACTCCCTATGTATGACAACATAAACAAAAGAGTATGGGCTTGGGGTGCAAATACCAAATGTAGACTAAAGGTTACAGCCCTAACAAGGGTGTCTCTAATTGCCCCAGTAAAGAATGTACACTAGTTTCTTTTGTAATTTTTCAGATATTTGCTCTGTTTAGAACTCCTTATATTAGATTTTGGGCATTTTGGAATTTGTTTTAGACTAGGAAGTAGATCATCTCTTGTTAAAACATTTTTCATCACATACTGTCATTATTTTTGCCTTTAATAACCATTGTGTTGAAATACAGCTATGAACAGAAAACTATGCTATTTTATCATTAAAATAATGTGTGCTATATTCAACTCCTAATGTATATATTATTCTCTCAATTTGGAATTGTACAAGTTAAAGTTTTAACTTTAATGAAGGTAAAAGAAAGGTATGGATGCTATGATTTATAGCCTACATTTGAGTTAATAGTTAACACTATCTTATTATTTTGTTAATAAACGTTACTGTGTCATCCTGTGTCAGAAATAATAGAACTATCTTTGCAGTAGTTGGGGAATTTACATATTTATACTTTTATAACTTGAGGTTAAATAATGTCTTGAATGTGTGTCTCTGTATATGTATGATTGCTCCGGCTTACAAGCACATGTTGCTTATAGTTCATTTTCCACATCATGGGATATTGTTGGTGTCCACAAGTGTAATGATTTGCATTTTTTTCAAAATTAAAATGAAAGAGCAAACATGTATGTCATATTTATCCCACTTAGAGATTTTAAAAGTGTCTTAATCCCTAGCAGCATTATATTCTAAGGTATTGTTCTTTGAAGTTTGTCAAAGAAGATTCTAAGATCTGCAGGAATATCACACAGTAGTATTTGAGCTTAGTTATTTGAAAATAACTTTAAAATCCTACATATAGCCCTTTTCTCTCTTTTCCCCTATAAGGATTAGAGACATCTGAAATGTTATAATATGTGTAATGTCTGAAATATATACATTCAGTTCGCATTTGCTGACTGCGAAAGCAAAAAAGAGAAGGTGCTCTACCGATATACAGTCTTCAGAGCTATTTCTTCAGAGATCACAATGGCACTGATTCTAAAAATATTACTATGAAATAAAACAGGGGAAGCAATTGACAGGAAGTACATGAAGATGCAATAAAATCTTGATATTTTTTATGAAAAAGTGATATAAAATGAAAAGTTCTGTACTAATATAAATTAAGCCAAGTGTCTGGGGGAGAAAGAGGAATATTCCTGTTCCTGACAAATAGTGTGGTTGGACTGCAAATGTCTTTTCCAATTGCTTCTAGAAAGTCAGAAATACAACCTAGGGAAAATTCTTAGATGTAACTTCTCAATAAACTAAGAACAATGAAATGTGGTTATATTTCTTGGCAAAAATGGAGGCATGGACATAGTTCAGAGAGTACGTCATTGGTTTTGATTTAACAGGGGTTATAAGCTGCACAATCATAGGACAGGAACACCTACTACTGGCCTCATATTTTTGCAGCAGAACTTTAGACGTGATTGACAGCCCTGTTCTTGTTCCATTCTTGATGGACAGGAGTCAGTGGAAGAATATGGTCATGATAGATTCCATACTCACTCCTTCCTGACAGAAAATTCCATTGACTTGCACTCTCAACTTTACCTTTTTCATTCTTTATGTCTCTTGTTGCTTAACCACTGACAGTAAGCCTTCAGAACAAAAAGAATAAATTTCTGAATTACTGCTTATTCTCATTCCTTAACTGTACTCACTCAACACACACACACACACATACACACACACACACACACACACACGTGCACACATTTTCCTTCTCAGAGCTAGTAATTTTCCCCCTCTCAACCAAGATATAAAGATATAGAGAGAGATGTAGACATATAGATAGAGACATAAGTGGCTAAGAACAAGCTTTTTCAGGACTCAAGTTAGGCTGCTAGATTTCCTAGTAGCTAAGAGTTATGAAGTTTTTTTCAAGACTGACAGAAGAAATGTTCCTATAATAAATTCAATAATATGAAAGTCTTTCCAGTTCTATGATTAGCAGTAGAAATTTGTACAATGCATGCGCCAAATGTTTCCCAGAAAAAAACACATAAAATAATTGAGCAGAGTATTTTGTTTTGTTTTTGTTTTTGCATTCCCCGATTTGATTAACAAGAGAGTATGGTGTCTTATAATTCCTAAATCTCATAATACCACCACACATTTAAATCAGTGTCAATATTTGAATGTTATTTGTACATTGTAAATTAATTGCATTAGTTAAAATTAAAAATTATTCAAAATCTAGAGGCATATCCATGTAAATGGTTTAATGTTTTGTTAGCACTAATAACTAAACTGTCTTTATTTCAAATAGATTTCTGTACCACCTGCTGGAATCAATACGAATTCATTAATTCATGACTTAAAAGTAAACAAGTTTTTAAAAGCTCTGTTTTGTGAAACAAGCCACATATTTTCCCATTTAATTAACATTTTCTTTCATGCACTACATTCAGCACACAATACCTAAAAACACATTAAAACTCCTGATTATAAAAACATGGAACTTTAAATTGTTAATGCAAATTAGGTTATTAATTTCATTTTACTTCATTTTTGTGGTATGTGTAATTTTTGTTCTGTGTTTCTAAACATTGTGCATGATCTTATTTCCTCTTAAAATTATTACAGTTGTAAGTAAATAATTTGTACAATTGTTGAAATCTATCACCATCCCATGACAGCAGCAGAGTTTCTGTGTTTTGAAGACTGCTGTTATCACCAGCACAAAACAGTGTCTGGTACAAACACTGTTTGTTGCTTGTGTACATTAAATAAAGATTGATTCACAGGAGATTAACACCACAAAACACATGTAGTAACGTTTAATTAGGTGAATCTTTTTGCGTACAACAGTCTCAGTTCTCAGTTTACCCTTTCTTTCTCAAGGCGTCCCTGTCTGAATGACAAAATAGTTTATCTCCCTAATCTATCTCTAAGCCATTCTGCATTCTATGTGTTTTATATTTATCAACTTATTTAATTTTTAACAGGTCCTTCACAGCAGGGACTATTGGTATCCCTGACTAACAGGTGAGAAAGTTGTTAGAGAAGTTAGCTCATCCATACTTTTTGAAGTGGAGGACATCAGATTCAATCTCATGCTGTGTGGCACCAGAGCCCTTGCTCTTAAGTCACTACACAATGATGATCAAAATGTTTTATAGACATTACCCAGGGTACTGATATATAATGCCAATACAATCACAATGAAATTTTGAATTATGTTAGAACAAGAAGTGGCCTAGCCACATAGAGGTGACATGTGGTTAGTCCACATGTGTGACGTATTTCTTGCTGCCCATTCTTGTTATTCTAGCATTCCTCTAAGCTAGTGTATAATCTCCCTTATAGACTGTAAAGAAACAGTGTGTGTACATTAGCATGCCAACCTCAAGAAAGGATTGTTTAAATTTCCTCACATCTCGTACTCAAAAATATCAAGTTCAAGAAAATAAACAAATTAAAATCACCCTACCGCCAAATAGACCATGATTTCCCTAAAAAAAGTGATGCACAAGCATCCGCCTTCTAATGCCTTAGTTAGCCTGCTTTCTATATGAAAGTCTTTAAAACACACCACTTTGATATCATTTTAGACAATCCTTTTTGATGCAAAACATCCGAGAATATATGTTTTACTGGAACTTTTTGCTGAAATCATTATGAGTTGACTTTTCAGTAATTAGCTTTGATTAAAAATATCAATTTTTTGTTGGTGGTGGTTGTGGATTATATCCAATGTTAAGTCAGGGGCTCTGAAGGACAGTTGGAGCTTAAATCTCTGATCAAGAAAACTGGAATTTCTAATTTTCTAATGCCATCATTCATTAAATTGAAAGTTAGATTAAAAGTAAATTATGTTATGCCGCAGAGCGGCTGGGCCCGTGAGCCATGGCCGCTGAGCCTGCGCGTCCGGAGCCTGTGCTCCGCAACGGGAGAGGCCACAACAGTGAGAGGCCCGCGTACCGAAAAAAAAAAAAAAAAAAAAAAAAAGTAAATTATGTTAAAGGTGGTATGATAGTACCATGCTAAATGTTTGGTAATTATGTCTGATAATTCTTTATTCTAGATTTTGATTAAATAATATCCTTCATCCTTATTGCTAACATTTTATTTCATACATTCCTCTAATATAATATTGTCGTGAAAATGGTTATAGCTTCCTCATTGTTCTTTTATCACTCTGTATATACTCGCTCCAAGCCATTTCCTTTATTTACATAGTTATGATTCTGAAGTGCGAATCTGATTTTGTATTTTCATGCTTGAACTGTACATAGCCTGAGGATAAAGTTAAAAATGCTTAGCTTGTCAGAAAATCCTTCTGTGTCCTCCATTAAATTTCAGTAGCTTTTTCTCTGTGTACTTATTTAGTATTGTGTACATATATCCTTTAGGGTGACCATATTCTGGATTGCCCAGGATAGTCCTAATTTGTGCCTGTTTTCCAAGTTTCCTGGCTGGTTTAGCATATCTCTTAATTTTTCTTTTTGTAAATGAAGTATTATTTTGAAATTTGTATTAAAATAGCCTCAATAGGTTAGAAAAACATTTAAATTTTATTTTCAGTTACTTCCAGGTAATCATCTAGTAGTAACTGAAATGCATATTCAGTAAACAGAGTATCACTAGAAAATGACTGGTGATAGCTCTGCTCTCTGGATCCATTCTGAAAGCAACATAACTAATGCTTCCCTTTCAAGGTCAGTTTGTAGGTCATGTTACTAAAGCAAAATGCTCAGTTACACATGGTTAAGGACATCTTATCCCTTGCAGTAAGAGAGAATCTTCTGTTTTGTTTCTGGCCATTTGATATATCAGCCTGCAATGCTCGGTTACAAATGGTTAAGGACATCTTACTCCTTGCAGTAAGAGACAGTCTTCTATTTTGTTTCTGTCCATTTAATATACCAGCCTGCAATGCTATGGTTCATGGCATATCCAGCAAGATTCAAGAAACCACTAAGTCACTAGGTGGCAAGGGTTGTCAGAATCATAGGGAATTATAAATTAGGTGTAAAAATAGAAAACTATACTCACCTTATCAAAAGTAACCCTACTTGAATAATAAATTATATGGTTACTGGAACAGATTTCATTTTCTAAAAATAAGTATTTTTCCATCTTCTTGAGTCTGGGCAGATTAAGAGGCTGTTTTGACCCATAGTGTATGGCATTTCAAGGCATACATTTTACATATTCAGGTACTTTTCTGCTTCCTGGTTCTTGGAATGCTCACTCTCAGAACCCAGCCTCCATGCTGTGAGAGGTCCAAGCCACATGGAGAGGCCGCACATTGGTGTGCTTGTCAACAGCTCCAGCTAAGCTCCCAGACAGCAACTCAGTACCAAATGCCATTTTGGATTTCCAGCCCAATTGAGCCTTCAGTTGATTCAGCCCCTGCCAGTATCTGGCTGCAGTTGCGTGAGAGAATCACTTACTTGAGTCAAGTCAAACAAACAAGCAGAATAATGATGATGATGATGATGATGATAATAATAAAAATAAATTGTTTTTAACCACTAAGCTTAGGAGAAGTTTGTTACTCAACAACAAATAACCAGACTGGCTACTCTGTCTACAATAGCCCTTTCACATTTTACGTGCATTTTTGAATAAGCTTTTTTATCCATTGGGCTGTAGGTTTTGTGAGAACAATCCATGTTCAGTTTATTCATCATTTGACCCCTCCCCCAAACCTTTCCTAATTCCTGGCTCAGAGTTGCTGCTAACTGGATGTTTGTTGAACAGGTGAATAAAGAAATTTTGTGGAACTTGCATGCAACTCCAGATTTTTATTTGAAACATTTCTACCGCTTAACTCAGTGAACCATCAGTAGCATGCTTTTAAAGTTCTCTAAACACATAATACAGTCCCAGCCATGCCACTCCCATTGCCCGCATATCGTTTTTTTTCAAACTGCCTGGTGAATTCATCGCACTTTAGAAACAATAGTGTACAACTCCCTAAACATCAGTCAATGTAACCTCCTCCTTTTTAAGCGTACTGCTGCATGGTATACATAGATCCATTTTTTTTAACCCAACACATTATATTTTAAATGTTTATATTGTTATATCTCTTTTACTATGTAGAGAGATTGAGACAGGTACTATATTTTAATAATTTTTAATAAAAAAAATTCAAATTAAGGGGTGAATGAATACATAAAATATCCAAAAATCATCACCTTAAATATGTCAAGAGAGGTTCACACTACTTTAAAAGATTGTAGTAGAATGGTCCCTGAGAACCTGTCCCCAAAGACTGACACTTTATGAATCTGCTAATTAATACAATATTATTTATGTTGTTAAATATTTTAAATTCTCTTTGGCCTCACAGTTTCACATAAAGTGAAGAAAGAGAAAAGAAAATTACTCCATTTCCATACATTTAATTTACACTTTAAGGGCTATGAAGGAGAAAGGAATTTCTATTCATTTAATAGAAATGCATTATAAGTTTTTTGATCCCTTATATTAGAATTTAATTCTAAATTTCATGCAAAATGAAAAAATAATGAAAATGATCTACATACAAAGAAAAAAGTAGTAAGTTGCCTATCTCAAGATTATGTTGCCATTTTATTTTGGAAACATGCACTTAGAAGTTTTTCTGAGGGTTTTTTTTCCCCCTTTTTAAAAAAAGTGTTATCAATACACTTAAAACTGAATCATCATAAACAAAAAGTCAAGCTTTTCTGGATTTCTTTATTTTGTATTTTGATTTATTTTAGTGTTTCATTTAATTTGGTTTTAAACTTTTTTTTTTTCCTTTGAGATACGGCAAGAATTTGTACTGTTGACTTGAAAAAAAATAGAATGCCAGATATTTCTCCAACAAAGATAGGTTAATTTGGGATCAGCAGAGAATCATAATTCAGGGTCTGCAACCATAGTGTGCAATGTACAAGTCCCCACAGACAAGGGAAGGCAAATGCTAAAGAGGGGAAAAGGAAGTTGGGAGGACTATAGTAAACAAAGAGTCCATGGCTTTTCATTGGTTGAGTCCTTGCCAGGAAAGAAGAGGAATCCTTCTTCCTATTAGACTCTGCCATTATCACAGGGTGTGAGAGCTCCCCCTGCTGGTCTCCCAAATCTTTAATTGAGGTTTCTGTTTATTGATTTTTTACAGTTCTTATACTGTGATAATCTTCCTGTTTAAATTTTAGTTTCTTGATGCAAACACATTAAAAGTGTGATGCAATCTCTGCATGTAAGTATGAATTGTTTTATGTATTAGCCAAATAAAAATTGCCATTTTAAATTTCATTAGCATGTATTGAATCTTCATATTTTTTTTCTGGACTAGACCTCAGTTATCATATATATTATTTTTAGAATTTGGGGATCACAGTGAAGATATACAGAGTCTTTCATGGGACTAGCTTTGCAAGTTTACATTTTAAATGATACTAGCTTTTAAGTTTTCTGTCAAGAATGTGTTTTCTCAAAAAGAATCAGCAATATGCAAACAACTCTATTATGTTAAATGATACATTATGTTACTGGGGACAACAAAAAGGCTCTAATACAAACATCTAAGGACTAGCTAAAAACATTATATAAAGGGAATTATTCTTTATGGGGGGACTATTTGTTAAAATATAGCATCTGTTAAAATATGTTTCTTTCGATTTCTTGTATAAATAAATGTAATTTCCAAGTTCAAGATATTTTATTACTAATAAAATAACCCACTTAGAGAACAAAACTGCTGCTTTATTTTGGGTCATAAACATAGCTGGAATCTGAGGAACATCTTCAGAGACATCTGCTTTTGTCTAGTTTGTTACATTTTTGTACCTGAGACAGAAAGCATTAGTTTATCGTAAATGAGTATGCTGCATTATAGGAAATTATAGCCCTCTCAATGGCCAGAAATTCCAAAATACTGGAGAAAATAGAATGCTTTTATCAAGAAATATTAATGATAAGACAAATGAATTATGAACAAAAATTTAGGAAAAACATGTTCCAAATAAAAATATACATATGCTAAAATATAACACATGATAATGTCGCAGAGGTTCATACAAGGTGACTATTTATAAGTAACTATATCCATGGAAGATATTTAGTTGGAAATAAGCAAAACAAAACTAGGAAAAATCCCTGAATTTATTTTTTTAATCAATCTTTTCTCATAACCTTAGGGGAATTGTGTCATCAAGATTTAAGAAAACTTTAGTAATATTTTAATCAATTCAGGGTATACAGTGAAATGAATGAGACTTACTTTTATCAAAACCAAAAGTAAATTTTTAAGTTTTACTTATTTATGACAATTTGTGCCTAATATGAGTCAATTTATAATTATTTTACTGTACTACATAAAATAAATGCTTTGATATATTTCACAAGCATTTATCAAGGACCTACTATAGTCTAAGCATATATATTTTCATTCAATGACATTTAATTAGCACCTAATATGAATCAGGAAATGTTCTAGTTCCTTAGGATACAGCTATGAACAAAGCACACACACACACACACACACACACAAAACTGCCTTCATGTCACATATTTTCTAATGAAGGAAGGCAGACAAATAATAAGTAAAATATATAGGATGCCAGATATCAATACGTATATGAAGCTAAGTAAGGATGAGAGGATACAGTAAAATGGATTTACTTACTACTCATTGAGATTCAGGAGATTTAGAAGCTGTGAATAAAGAGCATCCCAGAAACCCTGAGTTTCTTGTGATAGACAGAAATAAATGGCATGATGAATGACATAGACCTTCTGGTTTCTCAGTCTGAAACTTTGAATGAGTTGGAAGGGTAGAATATTTCCAGGACATCTAGAGTTTGAGGCCCCCTCTTCTGACAGTGGTGATTCAGGAGCAAGGGAAATGATGGGTTTTCCCTGACTCGTACCGATGGAGGCATGAATACAAAGGAATGTAGTTGTATAGAACAGCAATATAATAATAATAAAACTAGATCCCTATGGTTCAAAAGTACAGTAGACAAAGATTTCAAATAGTAATCTATCCTCCAGTATAAAAACTAGTAAAATAAACTTTCATGATATAATAAGAGAACACAAACAGAGGAAAAAAGAAGTGTTCCTAGGGATGTTTGGAAGATTTCAAAGAGAAGGCAATGTTTGAGGTGGACCTCTGTAGATGTCTAGTCATTAGTCAACAAGATGAAGGCAATTCCCAGAGGGAAGAACAGAGAGTCATAGAAGCCTGAAATATCCTGATTTGTTCTCTAAAAAAGAACTATTGATGCCTATGGTAAGTGATGGAGGGAGGGCCTAATTTTTAGGAGGAGGCTGCAGTATGTCCCATATTCTACATACCCCAGGGTCTGGCAAAAGGGTTTTATTCACTGCAGTTTACTGTTATTTCAAACCCTTAATCTTTTTTTATCTTGTAACGTCTTCAAGATTTATGTCTTTCCTTCTATGCATACCAGTCACCCTGGGGAGAAAAGGTATAAGGCATCTCAATTAAAGGACAGGGTTGGATTTTAGCGAAGTCATTGGAATTTAAAAAGCCAAAAAGAATTTCTTTCAACGGCCACACTGTGTGGGTATACATTAATTTTGGAATGTTGATATTACTCAAAACAAATAGGGAATTCTGATTTTTGAGTTGTCTTTCAAGTCAACTTACAAACCAGACCAAACTTTGTTCATTCAGTTGTCCATTCTATTCATTCTGTTCTTTGACAAAACATTTGTGAACCCTTTATCTGCAAACATGGTGCTGCTTGCTAAGTGTCTGTCAATAAAATAGAGCTATTGTTTTCCTTTGAGCTGGAAAATAAAAAAGATTTATGTCTCTCAAGTAAGATGCCCTCTTCGCCTATGTGTTCTTGTAACCAGCGTACTTCTGGAAAACCGTTCCTCAGCCCAACCCTACCCTTTCCCCCAAACTCTCAATGAATCTAACCTCATCAGAGTGGAAAGCACATTTTACTGTATTTACTTAGATAACATTTTTGATTGTTCTAATTCTGTAAACTCTTTTAGAAAGCATTCAGTGTCGCCAGTTTTAATCTGTCTGATTATACCAGGAAGCACAGTGATTTTAACACTATCTGTCTTCAAAAGCTGTGGAAAATGCTTTTATTTGTGATAGGTTGTGTGATTTAATAATCCATAACAAATTTAAAAATACATAAAGGTATTTGCATTCCAGGCAAAACTTCCTCAGAAGGCTACCACCATCATCCCCCACTCCCTCCCCAAGCCCTTGGTCTTGTTAGTCTGGGCAAGTCCCAACTTTCCCTAAGGTTTCTATGAATTCCCACAGAGTTTCAGAATCTCCTTTTATTTCCAGTCCTAGAGTTTCTATCTGCTATCTCTACTTTCTCTGTCATTTAGTTGAATAACTCATCCTCTCTTTATTATTTTATGCAAGAATAGTTTCACCAAACATTTTGTTATTTAAAAGTTTTTAATAAAAGAGATTAGTCAAAATGCAAACTTTTTGAATCTCTGTCCTTGTTTTTGGACTATCAAGAAATCATCACAGATTTCTTTTAAAATAAATTATCAGATGAACTAAGAAATATATATATTTAATTTTCTCTATATTTTTATATAATTGAGAAAGTGGGGAAATAAGAACTGAACAGTTATTGATGAAAAATTCTTACAAAAGGTCCAGAAAAGAATGATCATAGTATATTTACATCTATGAACTCAAATATAATTTGGAAGATGGATGTTATAATATATATTAATGTACTTTACCATCTATTATGGACTGAGATGTGCTCCCCCAAATTCATGTGTTGAGGATCTAACCTTACCCAGTAGTTCAAAATATGACTATATTTGGAGACAGAACTTTTAAAATGTAGTTAAGTTAAAATGAGGGTACCATTAGTGTACATCCTAATCCAATCTGACCAGTGTTTTTATAAGAAGAGGAGAATAGAACAGAGAGACTCCAGAGGCCTGAGTACACAGAGGGACGACTGTGTATGTTGCAGCTTATACAGTAAAGATGCTACAAAGGCTGACCATGTGCAAGTCAAGAGGGAGGCCTGAGAGGAAGCCAGCCATGCTGGCACCCTGACCTTGGACTTCTAGCCTCCAGAACTGTTAGAAAATAAATTTCTATTGTTTAAGCCATCAGTTGTAGTTATTTTTGTTTTAATGGTAGCCCTAACAAACTAATACACCATATAAATTGTTTTTTTCTCTAAAGGCATATGTGCTAAAATCACAGTTTATCCATGGACTATTTTCAAAAATCTTTGCAGAAGAGGAGAGATAAGTCAAGTTAAATATTTCCAAGTATAATCCAAATACATTTATATGAAAAAAATATAATTTGATAGAAAATGTTCAGTCTTTATGAGCTATCCAGTTTTTGTAATGATTGTAGACCATGAGTTAAAACTATATGAGGTTTAATTATTTATTACTGAATATTGGTTTTCTAAATTTAAAAAATTGTGGCAATTAGTTTTCTTATTTGTCCCTAGGATTAATATTTCCGTTAATATTTAAAGAAAAGTGATACCTGTATTTAAAAGTTTGAAGGACGTTTGGGGATTGGAGTCAATAATTTATATTTGTGAAATTTTATTGAAAAAGGATGGGGAGAATAACAGTGTTTTTAGAATGATAGATTCTAAAGAAATGATATTTTTATTCTTTATAATAGTAACAGTTCTTTTTTCCAATATACCTTTTTGAATTAACAGAATTCATATAGGTCCTTGTACTAATTTCCTATTTCTATTACAACAGATTACCACAAAGTGACTTATAACAACACAAATTTATTATTCTACCGTTCTCTGGTTCAGAAGTACAAAATCAGTCCTAGTAGATAAACACCAAGGTGTTGGCAGTGCTGTGATCTTTTTTGGAGACTAGGGGAAGATTTTTCTTGTCTTTTCTAGCTTCTACAAGATACCTGCATTCTTTGGCTCATGGCCCTACATCAATCCAATCTCTGCTTCCATTGTCACATCTCCCTTTTTCCCTCTGTTTCTGTCATCACATCACCTCTTCAGAGAGCAGTCTGTGTGATTGAATACTCCAGCATTTTGACACTTTGGGGACACTATCTAAAGGTTAAGTGTCTCTCAAGACAACACTTTTCTGACAGTTAATCTTTTCATTTTAGAGGCCTTGGCAATTTGAATAGGCTCACAATTTCCCAAATCATTAAAGACTGGTTCCTTTCTGCTTAACAGTTCTTCCCTCAATTCCTCTCTTTCCTCTCGAATTTTATTCTAAGCAGTAAGAAGAAACGATACATCTTCAACACTTGGATATCTCATCTAAATACACAAGTTCATTACCGAAATGTTCTGCTTTCCACGTATCCTTACCATGCAATTCAACTAAGTTTTCTGCCACTGTATAACAACGATCACCTTTCCTCTAGTTTCCAGTAACATTTTCCTCATTTCTTTTTGAACCCTCACTTCCAAAGGTCTTGATAAGATGACTTAGGTATTCTCTATGATGAAACAGGTTTTCTCTATCATGCTCAATTCCTTCTGAGCCCTCACTCACAATGCCTTTAATGTCCATATTTCTACTAGTAATCTGATCAAATAAATCCAGGACTATCAAAATTATTCTATCTTCCATCAACTTCCAAATCCTGAAGCTGTTTCCATATTTTCAGGAATTGTTTTGGTGCAGTACTCCCCTTTAGGTTCCAAAATCTGTATCAGTCAGGGCTCAACCAGAGAAACCAAACCAATAAGAGAAATATATTGAGAAATCTATTGCAAAAAAACTGGCTTCTTTCTGTAGAGGCCAAATAGGCTGAATGGGAATATGTTAGTATCACTGCTCCCGAATCTTTCAAATGATAGTGCTAATCTCTGCAGTCCTTCCAGGAATGC
This sequence comes from Lipotes vexillifer, assembly GCF_000442215.2. NCBI lineage: Eukaryota > Metazoa > Chordata > Mammalia > Artiodactyla > Lipotidae > Lipotes > Lipotes vexillifer. Next base: position 535,597 of record NW_006796275.1, read on the forward strand.
AGTATTGCTTTGGGTTAGTTTTTATAGGGAGAGGCTGTTCTAATGGCTTGCACTTGAGCTCCCCTACCATAAAAGCCCAGAAAGGATTACTTTTTAATAGGGCAAAAATGGCTTTACATATAAACATGAACTTGTACCTAAAAGCCTATGAATGCCAGAATTTTATCCCAGATGTTGTTTTGAGTCACCAAAAAATAATAAGTATAGTAAAAAGTGTATCTTGTCACAGTGTGAAAATGAACTAGGTTCAAATCACATAATTATTAGTCCTTCTCTACCTTTCCTTTCCTACCATAAAATCCCCTAATGAGGTCAGAGAATCATGTGGGAATTATGCTAGTTTCTGTATATGTCTATTCCAGTTATACATTCTGTAACTGAAGAAATATCATACGTTAGGCTCATGGGATTCACTGAACCCACTGTGTGATGGACCTGAGCTAAAACTCTGTTGAGCACCTGACCTCCATAAACCCCTTCTCTGACTGGTGGACCACAATAACTTCTGAGGTGTCCTGGAATTAGTGTCATTTCGGTGCCAGTGTTCAGGAATCCCTAAAAAGTCTGATTTCCCAATGTAAAATTGCCCCGGCAAATTGTCATATGTCCCTCTGGAGAATACTGGGAGAAATACAAATAGTATAAACATTTACCAGTGTTGCAAGTTTCTTTTTCAAGTGGACTCAGCCTCCCCTTCATTCAAGGGATTCTAGGTCTATAAACTGGCCCAAGTCTGAGAATTTATTGAGGGTCTATGGTTCTCTGTTTTGGTGATTCACGTTAGAATTCTGCTTACATAACCTAGAACTCTTCTGCGTGTAGGAATCAAGTAAGAGATTAGTGAACTGTTCATCTACTTATTTTCTAAAAATATTATGATCAATTAGCTGTTTTCTTTAAATCTGTCCCTATCCCTACACTGGCTTCTACAAATATTAAGTGCCTGACTTTTTGTTTTTTGTTTTTTGTTTTTTTTTCTGGATGAGAGCCTAGACTAAAGGCCAGGGGTTACCTTGTGTAGTACAGAATATGATCTTGCCAAAGAGAAGATCTGGTCTCTGCACAGAAAACAGAGAAATCAGTTTTAGAGAATGACAGTGGATTATTATAAACTTAAACAGGTGGTGGCTCCAACTGCAGCTGCTGTTTCAGATTTGTTTTATGCTTGTGCAGATTTACCTGCCCATACTCTGATTTGGATATGCAACTAGTGATCTAAATTTTTTTTTTCTTGGTAGCTGCTTGTAAAGACCGGCAGAAGCAGTTTGCTTTCATTTGGCTTGAGCGGTAATCCTACCTCAAGAGTACATCAACTCTCAAGCCCTACATCACAGTTTAGTACACAAGGAAATTGATCACCTCTTTTTTTCCACAAGATATGCTGGTCCATTACATGGATGACATCATGCTGATTGGACATAGTGAGCTAGAAGTAGCAACTACTCTAGACATATTGGTAAGACATTTGTGTATCAGAGGATATGAAATAAATTTAACTAACCTTCAGAGGCCTTACACTTGAATGAAATTTTTAGGGGCCAACATATTTTTCTAGAGTGAAGGATAAGCTATTGCATTAGATCCCCTATTCCAACTGAAGTAGAGACACACAAGTCTAGTTGGGATGCTTTGGATTTTGGAGGCAACATATTCCTCATGTGTTTGACACTGTGGCTCATTTACCTAGTGACCTGAAAGACTGATAGTTTTTTGTTATTTATTTATTTATTTATTTATTTATTTATTTATTTTTGGCTGCATTGGGTCTTCATTGAGGCAAGCAGGGGCTACTCTTCGTTGTGGTGCACAGGCTTCTCATTGCAGTGGCTTCTCTTGGTGTGGATCACGGGCTCTAGGCATGTGGGCTTCAGTAGTTGTGGCTCGTGGGCTCTAGAGCTCAGGCTCAGTAGTTGTGGCGCACAGACTTAGTTGCTCCTCGGGATGTGGGATCTTCCTGGACCAGGGGGGTCGAACCTGTGTCACCTGCATTGGCAGGCAGATTCTTAACTACTACACCACCAGGGAAGCCCAAGACTAATAGTTATGAGTGGGGCCCAGAATACAGCAGGTCACCTCACTACCATGTATCCTTAGTTGCCCATTTGGTATAGATATCACAGTCTACAGGTTTATTTAATGCAAAAGAAATGAGATCTAACAAGCTCATGCGAATAGCTAAAAGAAAAACAGGAAATTTTAATATGCATTTTTTGGGGAAAAGTTAAGAACAGTATCAACAATTATGTATTCTTGAGCCACGGGGAGCAAGTTTAAGAACCACATAGGTTTAAGCCAATTATTTAATCCAAATATAAGTTTATATTAACAGTGCAATAAGCCCTTGATTATTTCTAGTTTTATATGTTCACATTTAATAGTTTAATCAACATCCTCCCTCAAGGTTATTACCATGAGAGAATATTAAGCCCTTTAATTGCATTTTATTGCCTCTCACTGAGCTGGCAACGTTGAAGATGGCTTGGCAGATAAATCATATATATTTTTTTCTTCATAAAACAGTTGAGGACAGAAATTTTAATCTAGCCTATTTTTCCCCTGTTTTCATTTCATTTGGTTAGTATATCAGGCAGAAACCATTAAAAGCAAATACGGGGCTTCCCTGGTGGTGCAGTGGTTGAGAGTCCGCCTGCCGATGCAGGGGACACGGGTTCGTGCCCCGGTCTGGGAAGATCCCACATGCCGCGGAGCGGCTGGGCCCGTGAGCCATGGCCGCTGATCCTGCGCGTCTGGAGCCTGTGCTCCACAACGGGAGAGGCCACAACAGTAAGGGGCCCGTGTACCGCAAAAATAAAACAAAACAAAGCAACAACAACAAAAAAGCAAATAGGGTCATTATCTATTAGTTAGACACAGGGTAATTAATATCATATCGAACAAGCAGATAATTGCAGAAAATAATTTTTTCAGTTCTTTAATTGGGAGAATGAATTATCATGCAGTATATGGAAATATATTGTTAACATTTTATCTCTGATATAGAATTGGTATCCCCTTCAATAAAGGGTTTATGAAAGATTTAGAAGATAAATTAACTTCTGTTAAGCACTCTGTGCCCAAATCGCAAATAAAATAGTTTAAAACCTTTGCCAAATATCATATTACACAGTTATTAGCAATTATTAATGTGTAATTCATTGCAAAGTGTAATGGTCAAAATATTTAACCTAAGGTACAGTAAAATTTGGTGATTTTGTTTTTGCTTTAAATTGTGTATTGACTTACTTATGGTACATAAAGTATTTGTGTAATCAGGCACTATGGGATTTTTTACTGCTTTATTACCTAAGTTTATTGTTCAATCAAAAACACATATATTTTAGGGCCCTTGTTGACAGGAAGTAATTCCAAGTCCTTCATGCTGAACTTCCTCTTCATTTTTTCTCCTCCTGCCCTTAGTAAAAGAGAGAGGAGCCAGTCAGCAGTTTTTATCTTTTCTCAGTTCATTTTCTCTTTCCACTTTATCTAAGCTGGGTCGATATTATGCACATGCATAATGTTTTGACTATTCTGAATATAAGGAGAGAATTATTCAGCAAATGTAAATATTGTAGAATTTTGTGTGAGGTACACATTTTGAAGTCTCTGACTACATTTACAAATTAGAAGTGAGAAAATATAAACTACAGAAAACTGAACGGAGAGAAATATGAAGTTTCTTTGCACCAGAGTCATTTCTCAATAATGTAAAATACAAGCAAGGTTAATTCACCTTTATATTTCAGTAAATCAAGAAGATTAAAGTTTGAAAATTATGTGTGTTTGTTAAAAAAAATTATACTACACTTTAAGTTCACCTTCACATTAAAATCTATCATGTTGTTATTAGAGAAGGTATTTTTATGAATGAGAAAATAACAGTTTTTAATAGATAAAGTGTTATTTATCCTCATTGTTTTACTAAGAGATTTTTTTAAAGGTTATTATGTTATCTGGTAAATTCTGATTCATGTTCATCAAACAGTCATTCATTGAGCACTGGGAGACTGAAGGCATATATTGCCCAGTAGATATGGTCAGGTAATTGTCACGACAATAACTGCAATAATGAAATCTCAGTGGCATACCACACACAGAAAAAACCTTTATATTTTTCATGTGCTAATGCAATACAGATCAGCTGGGAGATTTTATATCATGCATCTGGTCTTTCAGTGACCTAAGCTCCTTTGCCAGTAAAACCAAGATTAAGACAGTAAAAATCAACAATGTGATAAAACATATCACAGTTTAAATTATATATAGCATATAGTTAAAATCACTTTATGATCAGAATTTACCATTTTATAGCCATAATTATTTCTCCTAATTAAATCTTTGCAAACAGATTAGATGATAAAACAATCAGAGGGAAAAATCAGAACACTTTTTAAAGATTAAGTTTTCAATATTTTGACTAGCAATTATTACTCATCAATACTGGAAAGTTAAATCACCATTCAGATATATCACTTATTTCTTATGATGCAAAAACTCCACTAACATTCTTTAAGCCATCTTTTGAAAACTCTATTATAATGAGTTCCATATTTCTCAGATCAAAATTAGGTATATTCATGTACATCAATGTGCAGCGTGGGGAACACAGCCACTAATAATGTGATATCTTTGTATGGTGACAGGTGGTAACTAGACTTATTGTAGTGATCATTTGTAATGTATAGAAATATTGAATCACTATGTTGTGCACCAGGAAGTAGATAGAAAATGAAAGAAAGAATGAAAGGAAGGAAGGGAGGGAGGGAGGAAAACAGTCAGGTATATTCAGACATGTTACACATTCTCTGCAATGTTTACTAGATTTTCTCATTTTTTTGCATTCAATTAGACTTTGTTTAGCTCAAAAATATGCCTGTCACACATCAGTGTGTATAGTTGGCCACATTTATTTGACTGCTCCCATTTCCCTGTGTGGCCATTGCCTATCCATGCTGGCCTTAATATCACTCAGGCCCTTTATACCATCCCGCAATATCTAACTTACTGCTTCTTGTCACTCTATCATTAACCAATATGGTGACTTCATGTTAATCAAAGCACTTTGCTGGTTTTGCAAGGAACAGTTTCTAATAGCTATGTGTACCCATGTTGACCACAATGAGAATATTATCGCCTGAAGTGGCAAGAAGCACAACATGCACAGTCATACTTGCACTAGCTCCACTGATGTCCTTCTGGATTCCCATTTGATAGCTACACCTCTGTCATACTCAATTTTCACACTTCTGTCCCCTCTGTCTCTACCTTTAGTCTCATTAGAAATAATGTTGCTTAGCTTCAAAAGATCTCTAATCTTACAATTATTTTTTCTTCTTTAAAATTTCTGTCCAGTATTTGAAGAAGGGCCAATTACCCAATGTCTTTCTAAAAGTCTTTATTATAAGAAATGATTTACATTTTCTCTCTCTTGTAAGGCAATCAGCAGTCTCTCTCCTTTCAAGACCTCTAACCATTAATCTCAAAGATTCTGCTGGCTCTTTTTCTTTGGGCTTCAAACATATTCAAACATAACATTTGGTAAAGCAAATATTTTCAAAAATACAAAAGTAGAAAGAATCATACAATCCTGACTTCTCCTACAATTAAAATGATATATTTGTCTTTTTTCTTCATATTTCAAAGCTCTGTGATCTATAACCACAGCTTTATCACTGTACCTACTCACTATTCAGTCTCTAATTTAACATGAAAAAAAACCCTGAATAATCAAATGAGAATATTATAACCTATGAGTAACTGAAATATTAATTAGAGAAATATTACACTTCAGTTTTTGGCCACCAATTTTTGAGTATAATCTTTGGAATCAGCAAATACAAGAACACCTTAGAAAAGTCTGTGTTTAATCATAAACATATGTTTAATAAACAATTTATAGAAAAAAGTCATTAAATGAGCTATTCGTTTTTAAGGTTGAAGTATATTTTTATTGAATTAATTATGATATTCTTGGCTCCTATTTCCTTAAGTTATTATTTTCTCTTTCTCTTTAATAATATCTGATCATGCTCTTCTCTGAATCTTCTTTATACTTTTATATTCCTTTACAGAAAATGGAATATCCCAACTGTATATAAATGTGTTAATATTTTTTCTTATATTGGTCACATATTGCTAGCACGAACTATGATTGGATCTTATTAGTGTTGCCCATAGAATACTTCATATAGTTGATACTCAATTAATATTTGTATAAACATATATTTCTCCACTAAATTAATCAAGATTTTAAAAGTTGTACTAATTCTTCCCTTTCTTTAAATAGATGGAAACAGCTTATTTTATGCACAGGCTCAGAGAATTTATAAGCGACCAAAGCTTGCTATTCTCGATTTGAGCTTTTAAATGATTAAATATAAGTGAAATTAGTGAAGTGTTACAATATATCCTTTAAGTTAAGGACTTTTGTTAAGGGATTGAGATGGTAGATCTGTGAGACAAAGTTTTATATTACAAGACCTGTATCTGACATAAACTGTAAACTGATATAGAATTAGAAATATGAAAAATATCTCCATATCTAAGCTCTAGTTCCTATGACTATATTATACCAGATGGAAATATGGATGTCTATTTATTTAAGAGTGAGAAAGAAGTCGTACACTTTCTTAGTTGTTACTTTTTAATACTAACTCATCTGTCTTCCTATCTCTAGAGAGCTATCAATGTAAAGACTAAGTATAGGACAAATTTAATAACAGAGAAATTAGGTTCTAGGTTACCAGACAGCTGCATATCATATTTAAAATATATATTTTATAGTATACAACACTTTGAATAAGCAAACATTCATGTTACTGAATTCAAATATTGTAGCTACCTATGAGGTGCTCCATCCCTAACTTATCTCTGTTGGATGAAGATATCTGTCAAGATGGTCTGATAATTTGTGTTTTAATAAATTTTGCAGATGATTCACATGCTCAAAAATTTTTTTAGTCAAATTTTTAAAAATATAATTTACATGGACTAAAATGCACACATTTTAGGTCTACAGTTCACCAGTGACGGATATTTGGGTTGTTACCAATTGGAAGTTACTATGAATTTAAGATTCAGTGAACATCAGCATACATGTTTTTGTCTAGCCATATCTTTTCATATCTTTTGGTTAAATACCTAGGAGTAAGAGTGTTGCTACATGTGGTAAATATATGTTAACTTGATAAGGAACTACCAAATAATTTCCAAAAATAATTACACCTTATCGTATCAGTGCCTGGAATGTATGAAACTTTCTGTTACTCCACATACTTGTGAACACTTGAAATAGTCAGACTTTTAATTTTTGGCCTTTTTAGTGCATGTATAGTATTCTAGTCCATTTGGGCTTAAATAACAAACATTTATTTTGAGAGCCTGCATCCTAGATCATTGATGGCCTTTTTCTCACTGTGTCCTCACATGATGACAGAAAAAGGGCAAGAGAGATCTTTGGGGTCTCTTTTATAAGGACACTAAACTCATTATTGAAGACACCCACCCCCCCAGCACCTAATCACCTCCAAAAGGCCTTACTTCCTAATACCATCACATTGGGGATTAGTATTTCAACATATGAACTTCAGGGGGACCCAAACATTCATTCCATAACATAAATTCTTACATTTTTGTGATTTTAGTTTGAATTCAACTGAGGGCTAACACTTTTGATTATCTATTCATGCATTCGTTTTATTTAATAACATTTTTTTTTTTTTTTGGAAAGTCTCTTTTCTCTTTTATTTTCTGGAAGAGTTTACTAGAATTAGAATTATTTCTTCCTTACATGTTTGGTAGAATTCATCACTGAAGCCATTCAGGCCTAAATATATATATATATATATTTTGGATGGCTTTAAGTTAAAAATTCAATTTATTTAATGAATTTAGAATTTCAGTTTTTTTCTTGGGTTAATGTTGGTCTTTCAACGAATTGTCATCTCATAAAAATATTGAAGTTAATTGGCAAAAAACTTTATAAGACTCCAGTGATTTCATTTGAATACCAGTAGTATTTTTACTGATATCTCCTTTTTCACTCCTGATAGTGATAATTAATCTTTTTCTCTTCTTTTTTCTGTATCACTCTAGATAGAGACTGGTCAATTTCATTGGTATTTTCAAATAACTGAGTGTGGTTTCATTGTTTTTCTCTGTGCTTTTTCCCTCCCATGTTCTCTTTCGCTGATTTACCCTCTTATAATTAATATGTCCTTCCTCTCTGCACCCTCACACTTCCAGGATTTCCAATACACTGATATTTAGACAGCTGAAAATTTCACACAGGTAACTTAGTCTCTGTTCATTATTGTTGTACCTTTCTTTGTGTGATTCAGGTAGAATAGCTTTCCCTCCCTTATCTTCAAGTTTACTGATCTTTTATTCTGCAGTATCAATCTGCTATTAGAGCCATCTCATAAAATTTATTTCAGATTTAAATATTTCACCATTAGAGACTAGTTTGGTTACTTTTTCATAGTTACCATTTCTCTCATTATTATGTCCATATTTTTTTCAATTCTGAAATATATTTATAATAGCAGTTTTGAAATTTTGTCTGCTAATTACATCGTCTCTGTCATTTTTGTTTCTATTGATTGATTTTTTTTTCTCCTGTTATGTGCCACATTTTCATTGTGTGGCAGAAATTACGTGTTACATTGATTGTCAGATTTCGCTGTCTTCTTTAAAACAATGTTGATGTTTTTCTGGTAGGCACTTACTCTACCTGTAGATCGAGTAAATTTTTTTTTTTTTTTTTTTTGCTGTACGCGGACCTCTTCCTGCTGTGGCCTCTCCCGTTGCGGAGCACAGGCTCTGGACGTGCAGGTCCAGCAGCCATGGCTCATGGGCCCAGCCGCTCCCTGGCATGTGGGATCTTCCCAGACCGGGGCACGAACCCGCATCCCCTGCATCGGCAGGCGGACTCTCAACCACTGCGCCACTCAAGTAAATTTCTGTGGGACTAGAGTAGCTTTTACTTTAGGGCTCATTTACTTGTTCACCTAAGGAATGGTCTTTCTAAAATGTCTACTGAAATACCCAGGAACTCAGCAAATTCAATACAGTCTGGATGTTTGGATATCGACTTCCCCCTTGTTGGGGAAGCTAGTAAAGTAGTCTTGTTCAGGCTTCAGAGGCGGCACTAGGCCTGTCTCTGACCAGACAATGACAATGACACTAAAGCTGGCTGCATGCCAAACTGCTGAGCTACACTGAGGCCGGCAGTGGTGGCGCCAGCACACCTTGTAAAGCCTTAGATAAAATAGGGAGCAAGTCATGGAACTTCTTGCACCTTGAGGGCCTGGCCAGCCCCTGGGGATCAAGAACATTCCAAAACTTACGAGTTAAGAACAAGGCATTTATGACAACAACCAGAGCTGCAAACTTGCAAGTAGGCTGATTGTTACCAGCTTGCGGCCTGGTGCTAAAAGCTGGGCTCCTTCTAGTGGCAAACTGAAATCTCACCCATGGGGTGGATGCATCACCGGAACCTTCCCAACTGGGACTCCAGATTGCTGTTCAAGGGACTTCTCAGAGCTGCTTGGATCTGGATGTAGGAGCTTCCCCAATTCAGTGATGTATAAACCTCTGTCTTTACTATTCCTTCTTAGTTGTACTATTCTTTTCTTAATTAGTATACTGTAATCTTTGTTGATTCAATAAACTCTCTCTAAATTCTTGTTTAACTGAGTATAGAGTGGTTATTTTGCCAGAGAATCCTAACCTTGAAACCGAAAGTAAGGCTTTTGGCAAAACACCCCCTATATAGAGTACATTGCTGTCATTGTTCAGTTTAGAGCTACCTGAAGTTCTTCGTTCCCTGGTAGTTGTTCTTTACTCAGCTTTATGAAGTCTTAGCCTAAATATGAGACCTTAGTCATTACCCAAGGACTCTGGTGGTTCCTTACCGAGATTTCTGTAGCTCCTTTTCTGCATAGTGTTAAAATGCAAATTTGTGACACATTAAAAATGTATTTTAAAATTTATTTGAGCAAGCAACTGTTGGAATGGGAAAGCACCAAACCAAATGTGGTTATGAGCTCTCTGGGCAAGGCCTAGAGCAGAGAAATTTATTGGCACACAGGGAAGCAAAGCAATTAGTCAATTGGCTATAACTTATTTGTTTGCTTTATTTGGAAACATTTAGTTTATGGCCGCTGTGAAATCTGTTTTTCATTTTCTCAGAATGAAGAGAATCTAGTTAACTCTTCATGAATAGTTATTCTTGAGTTGCATTTTCTCAGATTCAAGAAGGCCTTAGCTAACTGGGTTTAGTTTGTTTACCTATGTTACCAAAGGCACTACAGTTGCCCCAGTCTAATGACCCTCTTGCTTAACTACATTATCCACAGACAACTCCTATCTGCTATTGCACCCAATAGATTCCATCTATCTTAGTTCCACGAATACTGATCTGTGACTCTTCAGCTCAGTAAGAGTAGCATGCTCTGCTGGGTTTCCCCTCCCTAAAGATAGAGGGTGCCTCCAGTCAGACCTCACAATGCGTCCTGTTGTCTAATGTCTGAAAACAGTTACTTCTCTCATCCTGCCCAGTTTTCTAGTTGTTTACAGTGGGAGGGCTTTCTGGTACCATCAATCCTTCATAGCTAAAAGCAGACGGCCCTTGTTCACTGAACTTTGAAAACTATTAACTTAAAAGAAAAAACCCCAGTAACAAATTCGGTATTTTTATCACACTCTTCCAGTTACTCTGTCTCTGCCATTGCATTTACTATTCT
>NW_006796275.1:546348-573430 GCF_000442215.2 Lipotes vexillifer
CTGCAATTGCATTTACTATTCTTGACCACACTTTCCCTTTTTTCATAGACTTTCTCTTTTCTTTTCCATAATTTATCAGAATGGCATGCTACAAACCTAGGTTAAATTATCTCTTGAATCCCTTCTCTGACTCCAGTCTTTAACTTTCCAATCCATTAAGAATTCAATTTTTAGATAGATTATTCTTAAAAATATTTTGATTGATCTGATCAAAGCTTTAAACGGTCTCATCTTTCTAACTTCAAGAAGTTCTATTTGTCTTCCTAATATTTAATGCTGCTCAGATCTGGATTTCTATCTCTCTATGTGTATGTTTCTCTGTTTACAACATATACCTTCACCCCAATATTTATGCGACATGTTTATCACACCTAACTTTACTGTTGTGGTTTTCCTTGTTGGGCTGCTAATTTCCTTTAAATCTCGGGTTGCCAGATAAAAATACAAGCTATTCAGTTGCATTTGAATTTTAGATAAATGATGGGTAAGTTTTAGTATAAAAATATGCAAAATATTGGGACTTCCCTGGCAGTCCAGTGGTTAAGACTTCGCCTCCCAATGCAGGGGGTGCAGGTTCAATCCTTGATCAGAGAGCTAAGACCCCACATAAAACATAAGCAATATTGTTACAAATTCAAAAAAGACTTTAAAAATGGTCCACGTCAAAAAAAAAACACACACACACACACACCGAAATATTATGTGGGATATACTTATAGTAATAAATTATCCATTATTAATCTGAATTCAGACTTAACTTTTTTTTTTTTTTTTTGCCAAGTCTGGCAACACTATTTAAATTGCTTCCTATTTTCAAGTCCAGACTTATGTTATAGATCATATGAAAACTTTCCACTTCTCTAATAATCACTTTTTCATCTCTGAATATCTGCCTATGTTGACTACCTATGTTCTATCCCATCTGACTGTGCAATCGATATGTACAAAATATACATGCAACATTAAATAACTGTATTTTTAATTTTCATTAATTTAATTCCTACTTACAGGCAGAAATTTTAACTTATATTTATTATGTATTCTTTCAGCAGTTGCAATATAAATCTTTTTTTTTTTTTTTTTTTTTTTTGCCTTACGCGGGCCTCTCACTGTTGTGGCCTCTCCTGTTGCGGAGCACAGGCGCCGGATGCGCAGGCTCAGCGGCCATGGCTCACGGGACCAGCCGCTCTGTAGCATGTGGGATCTTCCCGGACCGGGGCACGAACCCGTGTCCCCTGCGTTGGCAGGTGGACTCTCAACCACTGCACCACCAGGGAAGCCCGCAATATAAATCTTAACTATTACCAATTGCTTATTCATATTGTTACAGTGTGCTAATATGTTACCCTACATATTGCTTTTAATTCTACTTCAAATGAATAATTTCCAGAAGGAACATTTTCTGTGACCTAATGCTTCAGTTTTAAAGTGATAAATGTTACACTTAAACAAAACATGAAAACGAAGTACAAAGACCTCATGTCCCTTTCATAGAATAAATTTCCAAATTCTCCTTTCTGCATATGCAGTTTTCTACCTCAGTCCCTACCCTCTGTTTCCTTCACAGCTGTCATTGATCTAATTTATGCTTTCATTATCTGGGTTGTTGCAAGAGTCTTCCAAGTGGTCCTTTAACTCTAGTCTTTCATAATTTAAATCTATTTTTTTTCTTAGAGCAGACAGTGGCATCTATTCAAAACTATACCTGATTATTCAATAGAATGGCTTAAAATTTTAGTGATTTTGTACAGCCTTCATGAGAATTTCAGTCTACTCAACACTTTTTCTAAGACCCACTATGAAACCACTTGCCTTTCAACCACATCTTCCACTATTCCTTCCTTACTGTTTACCTTTTGAAACTGATCTGAATTGGGCACTGCCCTTGAGAACATTTTATCTGTGTAAAGGAATCCATTCCAGATAACAAGAAGAAATGAAAGAGTAGAATCTAGTCTCTATGTTGATCACAAGCTTTGGTCACTTTTACTAAAAAACAACATCCCAAGAGAATATTGAGTATAGAATAAGTTGTAGACATTATAGGTATAAAGTAATCTTGTTTTTAATGAGCAATATATAAAAAACATTAGAATGAAATATATCACTAGGTCACTTAATGAGTTACTCCTTGAGAATCTATTCATTATATATATAATTGTTTATTAAAATTTGAATTTTCTACAAATAAAGGATAAAAAATTTATACCATTTCCTTTTTCCAACAATTTGAAATACAAAATGGTAATTTCAAAGGAAGAGGGCATATTTTATGAATAACATAACTTTTAATTATGATAAATTCTTGTCTCTTAAATGATCAAACCCATAAGTTAAAATAAAAATCAAATCAGTGAAACTAAAAGATCTCTTAATGGTCTTGAGAGCTTCAGGTTAGTGATCTCAAACTGATTATTATTAAATATTTATTTCTCAGGCATTAGAGCTTCTGGAAGCATACACGTATATGTGAATGTTACTTTCATGTTCAGTAAAAGTATAAATATTTGAAAACTATATGGAATTTTAAAAGTTTGCCTTAGAGATGTAAAAAAAAATAATAGTTTCTTCCATCCTGTCAAAAGTACCCTTGTAGCACATGTATTGAATACACTTTCTGTGCCAGATATCTTCAAACATGATTTTATAGCATATGTACAGTAAATCTAACCACTTTTTTTCTTACTAAACTGAGACAGCAGATTGACAGACCTGTGTTTGAATGCAACTGTATCTAGTGTCAAAGACAAGCAGAGGCTCTTTACACATCACCATCCTGAATCCCACACATCATATTCTAAAAAGGAAACACCTGGGAGTTTCCTGTTGGACATCTAGATAAATCTTAGACTTTTAAATTCAACATGATGTAAACTAAATTTTTTCTACTACCTGGTTAGTATCAACCAAAACTCTTTTCGAACCTTCTCTTACGCTGTTTCAGCATTTTTTTCATGTAAAGAAATCTCTTTTCATCCAACTTTATGCCATTTTTGAATGATCGAATCAGGAAAATAAATGTTGTTTATGTAACTCAGACCTCCATTATGATGAATTCTCATCAGCAATTTTCAAAAGCTATCTTCATTTACTCCTCCAAGTGCTTCTAAAACTCCCAAAATGGTCATTGATTTCCTTAGTCACTAACAGTAATCTAGGCAATGTGTCTTTTCCAACTGCCAATAATGCTGATTTATATGTTCTTTTTGGAGTTTTCCTTGTTACAATCAAATAGCAATTTTATTTAACTGAACAGTAACTTGCTGAAAATTAATAGAATTTGCACACACTTATCCTTGTATAACATTACATACTTTAAGTAAGAATGTGTTTGAAAGGAGAAAAATATATTTTACTTACCAACCTGCATTCAGAGTCAGTTTGTGAGACTAATACTGTCACCCTGATTAACCTGAAAATCTATTAGCCTCATTAGTGTAGAAGTAAGACTTTTTAGTGTGACAGGTGGTGGGTGTGGATGTCCGTAGCATTTTTTTAAAATATGAAACTTTATGTCTGTGACAATCCACAGGTCATAATTATCTTGGAATAATATATATCAATCGATACAACTGGGCTTGAGAAAAGTGCGAGAATTCTGTATTTATCGCTACTAAGAATATTGTACATTTGTTTTGAGAACTTATAAGTAGGTGTTTCCCATAAGGCTGTTAACGAATTCAGAAATAATTCCATGAAGAAGAATTTCCTCCAAATAATTTCTAAATGTGATAAGGTTTAATGTGACAGGAAATGTGTATATTTTGGCCTCAAGGCCTGATGAGATGTTGATGGCAGTTGAGAGAGATCCTTATGGCAAGTCAGTTACATTTTAGTACTCAAATAATTATCCTCTCACTGTGAAATATGTGGGGAAATACTGGGGGTTGGGGAAGAAGTATAGTTCTTAAAAAATCATATAAAAGAAATATTTTTCTTTTTAGTGAAGAATTAGTTTACAATTATGGAAAATAAATTTGATTTCCAAAGTCACTAATTGCTTTCTATAGAATACAATTAAGTCAAGTATGCAAAAATCCAAAGACCATATGTGACTATGATTATTGGCCATAGCAGGGCTCACCTAGAGTGCATTTGCAATCAGAGGATAAGTAATGGGAAACACTTAGACGTCACCAAAAGCAAATAACCTTCCATCTCTCCCTCTTTGTCATCTAATCAGGGAAAGGACTCCTTGCCCCCTGCAACTGAATACCATGGGGCATGTACTATATTGGATTTTATGTCAGGTCATGCAGAGCTGGTAATGAACTCGGAGCAAGTACACTCCTGACACGACAGAACATAGCTTCACATCATTAAATTAGTTTTCTGTCATCGAAACCCATACTAAGTGACACTTGTTTTTTCAAAGTCTTTAAATAATTGATAGTCTGGTATAAAATACACAGAAGGAACTATAACTCCTCTAATTGACTACATGTATTAGAAATAACATGTTTTCTCTCTTTCTCTTAGTAAACATTGAATGTGTGACACTGGAAAATTACACGTTACATATATGTCAGAACACTGGATTTAAGAACCTCACCACTATGAAAGCAGCTATTATTTATTCTATCTACTAACTATGGATACTTATACTGTACATGTTCTATACTATAGGTAAATCATAAAATAATCTGAAGAACTTTAAATTTTTTATTATAAAATTATTTTCAAAAACAAAGAAAAACAAAGAATAATACTGTGAACACTCAAGTATACCAATGCCTACGTTCAATAATTTTTCAATTTGGCTAATTTGCTTCATCTGCACACACATAAAAATGAATACTGAAGAGCTAAAATACCTAAAGTTATTTACAGGTGCCATAACACTTTATCTTTAAACTTGTGAACAAATATGCTCAAATCGTAAGGGAAACTTTTCATATTTCACTGCAATTTAATTATCATGCTAACAAAATTAATATTATCTATTATACATTCCATTTGTAATTTCTCCAACTTTTTTTGAAAATTTCTTTAGTAGCTGTTTTTTGCCCCCAAACCAATATAACCAATGCCCACACATTTCGTTTTCTTGTTATGTCTCATCGATCTATTTAATTTAATATAATGCCTGCCTTCATCCTTTTAAAGAGCTTGCCTCTTTAATACCAATTTTCAGACTAAGAAGCTGATTTATTAGAGACATCTAATTGTGATGTGTGTTTTTTTTAATTTGTTAGGTTTTTGTTTTTCTTTTATTGGAGTCTTCCTCTGCAGTCATCGATTTTTATTTATTCAATCTGTTCCAATCAATTAAAATAATTAAAATTTTGATGCTCCAATTTTTACAAATTTAAAAAGTAATGGAGGGCTTCCCTGGTGGCACAGTGGTTGGGAGTCCGCCTGCCGATGCAGGGGACATGGGTTCGTGCCCCGGTCCGGGAAGATCCCACATGCCGCGGAGCGGCTGGGCCCGTGCCGCGGGCCGGCGGGGAAAAAAAAAAAAAAAAAGTAATGGAATCTTCAGGTTGACTTCTATAGAAGTCAAGGCTAAGTGAATCATTAGCTTTGGAATTCCTTTACTTCTGGTGCATCAAAGTATGATGCACAACTTGTACTTGACTTGAGCCAGGTCTAGCATTAGCTATCATCCACACATTTAGTGGGAGCCCCAGTAGGTTGTGGTCAGAGTGATCATTGTTACTGGGATATCAGTGCTTTAAAATACCTTTATGGGAGAGATATAAATTAAGTGTTGATAAAATTGTGACTTTGTTTTAATATTTGAAATTCCCAATGCGTATTTAGTGTTGCAGACAATTTATATAAGATTTTTAAAAATATTCTATTTCACTTAAACATCAGTTTTTAACCTTAGTTTTCACCTGAATATATGCCAGAAAAAATATTTCTACAGCATTAAAAATGACTGAATAAAGTTTGTTTATTTATAGTAGTTCTTATCCAGTACAAATAGTAGCAGAATAGTCCTCTCTCTGTCTTTGTCATATACATACCAGCATTGTGTATGTCGTATTTTAAATATTTTACTTTAAGAATATGTTTGCAGAAAGATTCTTTGGTTAAGTATATTGGAAATCATTATATACCAGATTCTATTAAATGTTAAGAATGCTATTTTTGGACTTCCCTGTTGGCGCAGTGGTTAAGAATGCACCTGCCAGTGCAGGGGACACAAGTTCGTGCCCTGGTCCAGGAAGCTTCCACATGACGCGGAGCAACTAAGCCCATGCACCACAAATACTGAGCCTGCACTCTGGAGCCCACGAGCCACAACTACTGAGCCCACACGCCACAACTAATGAAGCCCAAGCACCTAGAGCCCATGCTCCACAAGAGAAGCCACCACAATGAGAAGCCCACGCACTGCAACAAAGAGTAGCCCTGGCTCGCCGCAACTAGAGAAAAGCCTGTGCGCAGCAACAAAGACCCAGGGCAGCCAAAAATTAATTAATTAATTATTTAAAAAAAGAATACTATTTTGAGCATTATCTTTGTTGATAGGGCTGCCATAACAAAATGTTATGAACTAGGTAGTTTAAACAACAGAAACTTATTTTCTCACAGTTCTAGAGGCTAGAAATCCAAGATCAAGGTGTTGGCACGTTTGGTTTCTCTTGAGGCGTCTCTCTTTAGCTTGCAGACTGCTGTCTTCTGACTGTGTCCTCACATGGCTTTTCCTCTGTGCATGCATCCCTGCTGTCTCTTCCTCATCGTATATGGACATCACCATATATGATCTCATTTAACTTTAATTACTTATTTTAAGGTTCATCTCCAATATAGTTAACTTCTGAGATACTGGGCTTTGGGACCTCAACATATGAACTTGTGGGGAGCACAATCCACCCCATAATAAGCAAGCTGAATTACATAGTGAAAGATTCACTGTGTGTGGCCCAATAGGCTGCAGGTGAAATTCTGGGTGTGGCGTTTGTTGACCTGTGATAAGTAATTTAATTCTTTAACCCAGGTTTTTCTCTTGTCTAATGGGATGTAAGTGGAATTGTAATAAATGGCTTGTTCTGAAAATTAGAGATAATATTTGTGGTGTGCCAGGCACATAATATGTCAGTAAATATGTTCTCTGTTGCAAAATTTAACACTTCTCTTGTTTCATGGAGAACAATTTCAACAATATGTATTATTTTCTTGCTATAATTTTGAAAACAGTATCTAATTCTATTAAAATTTTAATATTTGTGTGTTTACATCTAACGTTGAGCATCTCCACTGGTGTGCCAAGGATGACTTTCAGGTTTCTGACAGATTGAGCCCCTCAGTTCCAAGCCTTGGACAACCCCCTTTTTCTCTTTTTATCATTTGTTGTGGGTTTGCTTTGTCATATAAAAGTTTAAGAAGCTATGTGTTGACAACAACATACTCACATTTAAGATGATGTCAAAGGGCACATCATATTAAATTAGTGGTTTCTTTCACCATCATATACAAATTACAAGCAATGAGATATTTTTTAAAGTAATTTTCATAATAATTTTAAGAGGCTCCTCTCCTGTATTTTGTTTAAACTTTTGATAATAATAATGAACCTAAGATAATCCTTAATTTTGATATGTGGAATTATTTTCTCATTGAAATACATTTGTGACAGTATTTTACATAAAATTGAATTAAATATGTTTTTGCATTATTAGCATAAACAAAAATACTTGCATGGAAGTAGATATATAGAGAAAAAGCAAAAAGATAGCTTTAGTAGGTAGAGTCTATACTTATAATTTATGAAGGCAGAACAAAGGTTTTTAATTTTATAATAGCCAACAAACTGTAAGTAACATGATGCAAAATTCGTTAATACACATTATCTTTTGAATAAAAGCCTATTTTAACTTTCTCCAGCTGCAGTTCATTAATTTCTGAATTTATAACAGAGAAACAGCAGCAACTGTTTTAGCCTTTTGCTCTTCTGATTACACAGGAGTGCCATCTAGTGTCAAAACAGTAACTGCATCCTTTCTGTCCTATGGAGACTCCTGGTTGCTTATGGAGTGGAAATAATACATTTTATACTACCTTTCTGTAAGATACACTTTAAAGAAATATATCACAATGAATAGTTGGGGACTACCTCTGTATAAATTAACAGAAGAATGTCATCCAAGTAGCCTAAAGGCTATTTTTGGTTTTTTCCTGTCATAAAGTGAAAATTTAATTTAATGCAAAACAAATTCATTAAGGCATTCTTTATAAGCAGTTGTATTAAGGAAAGAAATTCAGAAAGGTAATTGCTACCCAAAAAGCTCAATGTTATATCAATTTATTTTTAAATTTTAAGTTAAATAAAATTCAGAAGTGCATAAAATATACTCTGTTTTGTTGTTCACAGTTAATCTGTTATCATTGAAATCTACTGAAAATGATGAAAACACTGAATGCAAATCTAGTTGAAAGATTGAGATTATAGTAATTTTATCTATTGCTGTTTATTAAATGCTTATTATAAAAATGATAACTTACCTATAAAATTTTAACATAAACTTCTCGTGCTCTACTAGTTTGCTATTGAAAATTCTTCTTGAATTTCACTTAAATTGAGTACTGAGATAATCCAAATGAAAGTGAAAAACAAGTTTATTAAATTGTTTTATTAGTTTCTGCCTTTGTAGCTGAGAGAATTTTAAGTTATTTCATTTCTTCTCTAGGAAGACAGTTTCGTTTTACAAGTGCAATGAAATATCACCTTATCAATTAATTTTCTATCATGTAGAACAGTGCTATACGAATGGTAGGAGGCACTTGAGTGGAATTTGATAATAAAAAGCAGAAGATAAAAACGCAAGTAGAGGGGAACTTGGTTGAATGGGAGAAATTGTGAAAGAAGAGGACAAGAGGCAGTAGATAGTGTGGTGATTCAATTCCAGCAGCCACAGTGGCTTATTCTGGATCTGGATGACACACTCGCATATACCATCAGTGGAGGTCTGGCTATCAACTTGTTGCCCACACAAGGCTTCCTACTTTAGCTCCAACATTGGGCTACTGCAAAAAGGAGCAGCCTCAAGCCCTGGCACCTTAAGAGAACCTAGCCCACAGTTAAAGCCAGTTAGCTCCATGCATCCTGAGACTGACATTTATATTTTTCAACAAATCTGAAAAGTAGAATCATTGTTTCATAGCACACATAATAACTAGCATCTGTACTTCTGACTACCAGTTCCAGTTTAACTCAACCTGACATATCAGAAGGCAGGGTTAAAGCTCAGTTGTGAAATCAAGCATACTGGTTGTTATCTGTGTCTTTCCTATGTCCAATGTGCAATCTGAAGTAATCAGTCTACCTTTCAGCTTTGTTGGAAAAAATTAAATGACTTTACTATCACATCCAGAGGAAAGTGCTATTATAACAAAGAATCTTAGATGAATTTATGTATTAATAGGAGAAAAAAAAACAGGATCAAGCCTCGGTCTGACTGGTTTTAAAATCCACACTTTTGCTGTTGTAACACGATACATCTCTAAATCAAATTCTGTCAGTAACTAATGACATATACATTTGAGAAAATCACGTTAATCATCGTCCTTGTTGTCAGAATATGACGGTGGTATTGTCTATGTACTTTTTAACTCAAATAGTTTTGCTTGCAAAACAAAATGTTTGTTATGATTTATTTCATCATCATATTGCTGAAAGTTCAGTAAGGAGGTGAATGATTTAAAAAATATTTTAATAAAGCTTTAGAGCTTTTATGATAGAAATGTCTAATATTAATAGTGGGGAGTAAGTTAACACTAACATCTGAAGTGGCAGCAGAAAATATAATAGAGGAGGTAATAAATGAACAGAGCCTTGGAGGATAAGTCGATATTCACACAGCAGACAAGAGGAAGGGGATGCCACAGCATGTGGAGGAAACAATAAGAAATTGAGGCACTTGCATTAGCTAAATACACTCAGTGTATTGCCAGTAGTTTATTAGGCTTGTAAGGGTGTGAGGATTACATGAAGTAACCCATGTAAATCAACAATTTGGACACTTCCTCTACTGGTAAATAGCAAGCAGTCCACAAGTGTTAGTTATGCTATATAATAATGGTCTCTTGTAGGAAAAATATAGCAAGAGAGAAGGCCAGCAACATAAGCAAGAGAATGATCCCCAAGTACCTGTTACACGGCACCATAAGTACTTTTTTTTCTGTAGATAATGGAAAGCCGTAGAAGAATACTAAGTTTGGAAGAGTCAGGATGACGTTTTAATATTAGGATGACCACTCTGTTAGCTAATATGTGAAGGACTGATTAAAAAATAATATGAGGGAGTCAAATTTAAAGAATGATGCTCAAGGCAAGAACATAGGCAATAGTAGAGGGATAAAGAGGACACACTCATAATTGAAACTTTACACGGCAGTGTAGATAGGACTTTGCCAATGGCAAGGTGTAGGGGAAGTCCAGGATGACTCCCAAATTTCTGACCTGGTTATTCTGGTGATGGTGTTTCCAAAAAATTTAGATCCAGAGCAACAGTGTTCATGAGACACCGACTCGAAAATACTACCATCATTTCAATACTCAACAAAAATCTCATTCCTCCCAAGAGGAAGCAGCTTATCAAAATTCGTTTTTCAAAGCTGCCAACTGTTGGGGGTTAGCTTCCCAGGGACACAGACTCCATGACAGAGAGGAAGATGCTGGAATTTCATTAGGGAGTGTTCTTAGGATTTGTGGAAGAACGGGGGAAGAGCAGCGTACATGGACACAGAGGTTTGTGATCCAGTCTTAATAAAGGCTTCACAGCTCTATGTGGATCTCTGAGGCTGAGATAGCTCTTCAGGTTTTCACTCGTTCTGGCAACTCTATGTCTTTATATATTACTATACAAATTGGGCAATAGTTTGGGCTGCACCAGAAAGGTCCATGACTTCACACCAGGCAGCTTCCTCAGCCAAGGCACCTCCCCAAGAGAGCTGACAGGTGAGGGATATCAGGGGCCAGCATCCCCAGGACCAAGGGGGAAATTGTCTTTATTCCTGAAGGGGGGGTCTCTGTGGTACATGACAGCATCTCTTCCACCAGCTTTTTGAATCTCACATTCTTTAAATTGTAGAAACCATTTTTTTTTTTTTTTTTTTTTTTTTGCAGTACGCGGGCCTCTCACTGTTGTGGCCTCTCCCATTGCGGAGCACAGGCTCCGGACGCGCAGGCTCAGCGGCCATGGCTCACGGGCCCAGCCACTCCGCGGCATGTGGGATCTTCCCAGACCGGGGCACGAACCCGTGTCCCCTGCATCGGCAGGCGGACTCCCAACCACTGCGCCACCAGGGAAGCCCTGTAGAAACCATTTTAACTAAGCTCTTGCCTTTATTGCTTATTGTCACTTAGTGCTCAAATTCAGTCATTTTTCCCTTGATTGCAACTTTTTTTATCCCCCCCTTTCTGTCCCAATACTACTAATTAGGAACACTCCTTCCCTGCCCTACTTGGAGTACAAGAGCTACGTTAAAATATATCTCTAAGAGCTACGTTGAAATATATCTGTAGCTCCAGAAGAAAGCTTAGTTTCCCCAAAGATATTTCTGCCTCCTAATATGTCTTATATCTTAGTGGTTCATGATTGACTGATTTTGAAGGTGATTCTTACACAATACTGTCTCAACTTACGGCTTTGCAGTTCTTGCAACCTTCTCTTCTTGTTTTGAATATAAATGTGTTTAAGCAGCTTATAACTATCTTTAGAGCTTCTCTATCCCACATTGGTTTCACTCATCTTTAAATTCTGGTAGACTTATACAAGGTGCCATGGAGAGGCTAACTATTAGAGAGGCAGTTAAGAATACTTGCACAAATGCCTAGCTTTAAAGATTGGCTCTTTCCTTTACTAGATCTCTGAAATTGATTTTTTATTCATTATTCCTTGGTTCACCAATTTTTAAAGTAAAAAGATAGTGTTGGTACCTGTTTATAGGCTTGCTATAAAGTTCTGAGTGACAGGATTTCATGTGGAAGAATTTTAAATAGTGCTGCCTCTTAGTAAGTACTCAGTACATTTTAACTATTATTTTTGTATTACTCCTCCTAAATAGATGGATCAGACTTACCTTTTTCACAGTTATATCCCCCCCAAAATTTGCATGATTTGTATTGTATTTTGTTATTGAACAAATAGATATGATACAATGTGGCAGGCACACATCATATAATATAAGCAATATATATTTGAAACAATGTGTTCTTATTATGTATATGCTAAAAGTGAGTGATTTAATTTAACAAAATATGCTGTGTGTTATTTAGTTATAACTTCTCAGGCTACAAAATTACCAGGGCCATAAATATTCAATAAACTTTTAAAAGTATTTTTAAAACTTTTTAATTTTGAGATAATTGTAGATAGACATGCAGTTGTAATAAAAAGTACAGAAATATCTGATATCTTTTGACCCAGTTTCCCCAATGGCAACATCTTGCATAACCATATTAAAACACCATGTCCGGAACATTGACACCATGGCAACCTGCTGACTTATTAAGATTTTACCAGTGTACATGCACGCATGTGTCTGTGTGTCTGCACATGTGTGATTTATTTTTATGAAATTTTATCACATGTGTAGATTCCTGTGACCACCAAGACACAGAACAGGTCATCACAAGTATCTGTCATAGCCACAGCCACTTTCCTTTCTCCCCTGCAAACACTAATGTGCTTCTCTCTAATCCCTGGCAACCTCTAATATGTTCTCCATTTCTATAATTCTGCCACATCAAGCATGTTACATAAATGAATTCATAAAGCATGTAAACCTTTTAGACTGATTTTGTTTCCCATCCAGAATAACTCTCTTAAGAACCATCCAAGCTGTTGTGTGCATCAACAGTCTGTTCCTTTTTATTGGTGAATAGGACTACACAGTATGTATGGACCACAGTTTATTGAACCATCGCCTGTTGATTATTAAGAATAAAGCTGCTATGAACATTCACATACAGTTTTTTGTACATTTACAGGTTTTTGTGTGAACATATATTTTCATTTTTATGGCATAAGCACTTAAAAGTGCAATTGTTGAGCCATATATGAACACGTTTAGTTTTGTAAGAAACTTTTCAACTACTTTCCAGAGTGACTATAGCATCAATGTGTGACTGATTTAGTTTCTCTGCATCTTTGCCAACATATGGTGTTTTTATTATGAATTTTATTTAGCCATTCTAATAAATGTGCAATGATAGCTCATTGTGGTTTTAACTTACATTTCCCTGATGGCTAATGATGTTGTAATAAATACTTGTGTTTCATTTTAAACTAGTTTTGCTAAAATGACCACTACCTTATTATATATAAGGTGTCATATAATAATTGTGCAAGCATGCTTATAGCTAAATCTATATAGCTAAACTTACATTTAAGGGAAATCAATGCATGACAACAGTGTCACTGGTCATGTATCGTGGATGAGCAAAGAAATAAACTGTTGTTTGAAGCCAAAAATAAAAGTTTTCAAAACTTACTAAGAAGCTATAGTAAATAAGTTAACATGGTGTCAACATAAGAAAAGACAAGGGGAGGACTTTCAAGATGGTGGAGGAGTAAGATGTGGAGATCGTCTTCCTCCCCTCAAATCAAAAATACATCTACATGTGGAACAACTCCTACAGAACACCTACTGTATGTTGGCAGAAGACCTCAGACTTCCCAAAAGGCAAGAAACTCTCCAAGTACCTGGGTAGGGCAAAAGAAAAAAGAAAAAAAAAAAGAGACAAAAGAATAGGGACGGGGGGCTTCCCTGGTGGCGCAATGGTTGAGAGTCCGCCTGCCGATGCAGGGGACGCGGGTTCGTGCCCCGGTCCGGGAGGACCCCCCATGCCGCGGGGCGGCGGGGCCCGTGAGCCATGGCCGCTGAGCCTGCGCGTCCGGAGCCTGTGCTCCGCAACGGGAGAGACCACAACAGTGAGAGGCCCGCGTACCGCAAAAAAAAAAAAAAAAAAAGAATAGGGACGGGACCTGCACCTCTGGGAGGGAGCTGTAAAGGAGGAAAGGTTTCCGCACACTAGAAGCCCCTTCACTGGCGGGGACAGGGGGTGGCGGGAGGAAGCTTCGAAGCCGAGGAGGGGAGCACAGCGACAGGGGTGCGGAGGGCAAAGCGGAGAGATTCCCGCACAGAGGATCGGCGCCGACCGGCGCTCACCAGCCCGAGAGGCTCGTGTGCTCACCCGCCGGGGCGGGCGGGGGCTGGGAGCTGAGGCTCGGGCTTTGGAGGTCGGATCCCAGGGAGAGGACTGGGGTTGGCTGCGTGAACACAGCCTGAAGGGGGCTAGCGTGCCACAGCTAGCCGGGAGGGAGTCCGGGAAAAACTCCGGACCTGACTAAGACTCAAGAGACCGTTGTTTCAGGGTGCATGAGGAGAGGAGATTCAGAACACTGCCTAAACGAGCTTCAGAGACAGGTGCGAGCCGCAGCTATCAGCGCGGACACAAGAGATGGGCATGAAACGCTAAGGATGCTGCTGCAGCCACCAAGAACCTGTGTGTAAGCACAGGTCACTATCCACACCTCCCCTCCTGGGAGCCTGTGCAGCCCACCACTGCCAGGGTCCCATGATCCAGGGGCAACATCCCCAGGAGAACACATGGCGGACCTCAGGCTGTGGCAATATCATGCTGGCCTCTGCAGCCACAGGCTCACCCCGCATTCTGTACCCTTCCCTCCCCCTGGCCTGAGTGAGCTAGAGCCCCGTAATCAGCCGCTCCTTTAACCCCCTCCTGTCTGGGCAGAGACAGACGCCCTCAGGCAACCTACAAGCAGAGGCAGGGCCAAATCCAAAGCTGAACCCCAGGAGCTGTGTGAACAAAGAAGAGAAAGGGAAATTTCTCCCAGCAGCCTCAGGAGCAGCAGATTAAATCTCCACAGTCAGCTTAATGTAACCTGCCTCTGTGGAATACCTGAACAATGAATCATCCCAAAACTGAGGTGGTGGACTTTGGGAACAACTATAGACTTGGAGTATGCTGTATGCAACTGACTAATTTCTGATTTATATGTTTATCTTAGTTTAGTTTTTAGTGCTTGTTATCACTGGTGGATTTGTTTATTGGTTTGGTAGCTCTCTTCTTTTTTTATTACTTTTTAAATTTTTTATTTTAATAAATTAAATTTTTTTTTTTTATTTTAATAACTTTATTTATTTTTTCTTTCCCTTTTTTTTATGAGTTGTGTAGCTGACAGGGTCTTGGTTCTCCAGGCGGGTGTCAGGCTTGCGCCTCGGAGGTAAGAGAGCCGAGTTCAGGATATTGGACCATGAAAGACCACCTGGCCCCACGTAATATCCATCAACGATAACTCTCCCAGAGATCTCCGTCTCAACGCTAAGACCCAGCTCCACTCAACGACCAGCAAGCTCCAGAGCAGGACACCCCATGCCAAACAACTAGCAAGACAGGAATACAGCCCCACCCATTAGCAAAGAGGCTGCCTAGAATCATAAGTTCACAGACACCCCAAAACACACCATCGGACTCAGTCCTGTCCACCAGAAAGACAAGATCCAGCCTCATCCATCAGAACACAGGCACCAGTCCCCTCCACTAGGAAGCCTACACAACCCACTGAACAAACCTTATGCACTGGGGGCAGACATCAAAAACAACGGGAAATATGAACCTGCAGCCTGTGAAAAGGAGACCCCAAACACAGTAAGTTAAGCAAATGAGCAGACAGAGAAATACACAGCAGATGAACGAGCAAGATAAAAACCCAGGCAGGATAGGGAGTGGTGATGGAGACACAAGAGGCAGGGGATATGGGGATATATGTATACGTGTAACAGATTCAGTTTGTTATACAGCAGAAACTAACACAAAAATGTAAAGCAATTATACTCCAATAAAATGTTAAAAAAAGAGCCATGTCCAGCCACAGAATAAAAATATAGAAAGAGATATGCGTATATGGTCCCTTGATTTTAAATGAGAATGCCAGAGTAATTCAAAGGAGAAGGTTGGTCTTTTCAACACATAGTACTAGAACAAGGAAACCCATCTGCAAAACCAAACCAGAACCTCATTTCCCAGTTAATACCTTAAAATTAGCTCTAAACAGACCACAAAAATAATTGTAAAGGTTAAAACAATAAAACCTTTTAAGAAAACCTTGGTGAATATTTTCTTTAACTGTGGGCTAGGTAAGGAGTTCTTAGATATGACAATAAAAGAAAATGATTAGTCTTCATCAAAATTTTAAAAATTTTCTCTTCAAAAGACAATATTAAGAAAATGAAAAATCCAGCCATAGCTGAGGGGAAAACAATTTGAAAAGATGTTTTTGATAAAGGAGTTGTATCCAGAATATTTTTTAAATGTCTAAAACTCAATATGGAAGACAAACAGCCCAATAAAAATAAAACTGTGCAAAGAATTTGAATTTGAATTTTCAAAGAATGTTAAGTAAGCACATGAGTCTGATGTATACTACAGTGAATATAATAGTGTATTATATAGTTGAAAATTGCAAGGAGCGTAGATCTTAAATGTTCTCACCACAAACAAGGAATGTATTATGTGATGTGATGGAAATGTTAGCTAAGGCTATGCTAAGAATCATGTTGCAATATATAAGTGTATCAAATCGGCATGTCGTTTACCTTAAATTGATACAAAATTATATGTCAATTATATCTCAGTAAAGCTGGAAATAAAGATGCTCAACATCATTAGTCATTATGGAAATGCAAACAAAACCACTAAACATCCACTACAATGGCTAAAATTTTTAGAACTGTTAGCAAAGATGTAGAAAAAACAGAAATTCTACATTGCCAGTGGAGATGTAAAATGCTATAGTCATATTGGAGAACTCTTGGACAGTTTCTTAGTAAGTTAAACATACATTCGCATTAAAACTCTGCACTTTCTCTCCTAGATAGCTATTTAAGATATAAAAACATGTCCAAACACTTATACACCTATGTTCATAGAGGCATTATTCAAAATAGACAAAAAGTGGAAACAAGCCAAATGTTCATCAACTGGTTAAAAATGTTCAAAATGTAGTATATCCATAGGATGGAATAGTACTCAGAAACAGAAAGGAATGAACTACCGATAAATGCAGCAACATGGGTGAATCTCAGAAACATGCTAAATGAAAGAAGTCAGACACAGAAGATAACATATTATACAATTCTGTACATTTAGGATTTCTTGGAAAGGCAAAGCTATATATAGAGAAGGCTGATCAGTGATTGTGTTCAAGAGAGGCAGCAGGGATCGACTGTGAATGTGCACAAGGAAACTTCTGGGGAATGGAAATATTCTAAAACTAGACTGTGTTGATAGCTACACAACTGAATAAGTGTACTAAATCTAATCATTTCTACTCCTAAATGGGCATATTTTACCATAATTTAAAAAGATACATGCACCCCAATGTTCGTTGCAGTACTATTTACAATAGGCCTGGCATGGAAGCAACCTAAATGCCCATCAACAGAGGAATGGATAAAGAAGATGTGGTACATATACACAATGGAATATTACTCAGCCATAAAAAGGAACAATATTGTATCATTTGCAGCGACGTGGATGGACCTAGAGACTGTAATACAGAGTGAAGAGAAAAACAAATATATTAATGTATATATGGGGAATCTAGAAAAATAGTATAGATGAACTTATTTTAAAAGCAGAAATAGAGATGCAGACATAGAGAACAAATGTATGGATACCAAGGGCGGGAGATGAACTGGGAGATTGGAATTGACATATATATACTACTATGTATAAAATAGATAAGTAATGAGGACCTACTGTATAGCACAGGGAACTCTACTCGAGGCTCTGTGGTGACCTAAATGAGAAGGGAATCCAAAAAAGAAGGGATATATGTATACGTGTGGCTGATTCACTTTGCTGTACAGCAGAAAGTAACACAACAGTATAAAGCAACTATACTCCAATAAAAAAATTAAAAAATAATAAAATCAACCTACATTTTACCTCACATTCATTAGGATGGCTATCATCAAAAAAGAAAGTAAAAAACAGAAAATAACAAGTGTTAGCAATGAGGTGGAGAAACTGAAATCCTCGAACACTGTGCAACCACTATGAAAACAGTCTAGTGGTTACTCAAAAAATTAAAAATAGAAATAGCATATGATTAAGCAATCCTGCCTCTGGGTATTCATCCAAAAGACTTGAAAGCAGGGTCTTGAAAAGATAATTGCAGAGTCGTGTTCATAGAAGCATTGTTCAAGATAGCCGAAAGGTAGGGGCAACCCAAGTGTCCATGGATGTATGAGTTAATAAGCAAACTGTAGTATATACGTACAGTGGATATGATTCAGCCTTAAAAGGGAAGGAAGTCCTGTCACAGACTACAACGTAGATGAACCTGGAGGACATAATGCTAAAAGAACAAACACTGCATGATTCCATTTATATGAGGTATTTAAAATAGTCAAACTCATAGAAACAGGAAGTAAAGTGGTATTTGTCAGAGTATGAGGGAAAGGGGGAAAGGGGAATTGCTGTTTAATAACTATAGAATTTCAGTTTTGCAAGATGAAAAAGCTCTGTTGCACAGCAGTGTGAATCTACTTAAGACTATTATGCTGTACACTTAAAACGGTTACAATGGTAAATTTTGTGTTATGTGTTTTTCACTACAATTAAAAATTTTTTTAACATCTTTATTGGAGTATAATTGCTTTACAATGGTGTGTTAGTTTCTGCTCTACAACAAAATGAATCAGTTTTGTATATACATATGTTCCCATATCTCTTCCTTCTTGCGTCTCCCTCCCTCACACCCTCCCTATCCCACCCCTCCAGGCGGTCACAAAGCACCAAGCTGATCTCCCTGTGCTATGTGGCTGCTTCCCACTAGCTATCTACCTTATGTTTGGTAGTGTATATATGTCCATGCTGCTCTCTCGCTTTGTCACACCTTACCCTTCCCCCCCCCCATATCCTCAAGTCCATTCTCTAGTAGGTCTGTGTCTTTATTCCTGTCTTACCCTTAGGTTCTTCATGACATTTTTTTTTCTTAAATTCCGTATATATGTGTTAGCATATGGTATTTGTCTCTCTCTTTCTGACTTACTTCACTCTGTATGACAGACTCTAGGTCTATCCACCTCATTACAAATAGCTCAATTTCATTTCTTTTTATGGCTGAGTAATATTCCATTGTATATATGTGCCACATCTTCTTTATCCATTCATCTGATGATGGACACTTAGGTTCTTTCCATCTCCGGGCTATTGTAAATAGAGCTGCACTGAACATTTTGGTACATGACTCTTTGAATTATGGTTTTCTCAGGGTATATGCCCAGTAGTGGGATTGCTGGGTCATATGGTAGTTCTATTTGTAGTTTTACAATTAAAAATTTTTAAAGGAAAAAAAAATAGGACTGTTTTAAAATATTAAAAGAAGTTAAAAAAACAAACCAAAAAAAATGAATGTGTGGTGTGGTAATTGACACTAAGTAAGGAGAATTATACCAGAAACTATGGTTGTAAAAAGAGAGATTGTTTAAAGCCAGTCAGAGGAACAGAAAGATTTAAGAAAAAATCTTCTTCTTTGCTTATTTTTTTCACTAGAGGTGTAACAGACTTTTCTTACAGCCGCACTGAGACAGCTCTAGGCTTATTTCCAAGAATACCTCAAGGTCAATACCAAACATTATACTATAAGGACAAGATGGGCTGTCTTGGGATGTATACCATGCTCTTTAGAGTTTGAAACTCTTCAGCATCAGCTGACTTAGATTAGTTAGACATGTATACAGATCAATGCCCTAAGCCTACTGTACCTGATTTTGTCAGCTTTGTGACCAGGGAGATATAAAAGACCCTCTGGAAAATTTTGCCTGGGGTCTCCTGAAACCAAGACTTCTCTTACAGACTCTGGGAGTTCATAATCCAGAGACAAAGCACATTCTCTGCAACTGAGAAGGAAACTTGAGGAGCTGTACCTGGGAATCTAGTTGGTCCCCCAGACATGCTTATGGTTTCTTACTCTTACTGTATCGTATCCTATATCTGTCTTAAAGACTTGTGAGAACACCCTGAAGAGTCTTGTGAGTCCTTTCAGTTTTCTGACCCTATGTAGTCAATGAAGAGAAGATGTAAAGATTGAGACATTTTGCATTTATTTTATAAAAATTTAAATCATATGATTTAAAGGTTTTCTTTTAATCTTACATATAGACTACTTTACAGCATTGGCTCTCAACAGGCATGATTCTGCCCCCAGGAGATGTTTGGCTATGTCCAGAGGTACTTTTAGATGTCATGAGTCATTTTTGGTTGTCACACGTGGGAACGGGTGCTACTGGCATGTAATGAAAATAAGCTGAGGTGCTGCTGAATATTCTGCATTGCACACAACAACCACTGACCACAAAGGATTGTCTGGCCCAAACTGTCAATAATGACAAGGTTGAGAAAACCTGTTTTGCAGAGTGTAGGAGTTCAATAACCAAAATGTTTAACATTACTGATGCAGAAAACTTCATGATCCAGTATTATAGCAATGTTTAAGTCTAAGAAATAGAGTTTGACCAATGCAATTTCAAACAACCAAAGATTTATTTAAATATAATACAGGTACTTTTCTGTGTTTCTTGAACACCAGTGCACAGAAACAATACTTCAAATTGCTTTTATTTTTCCAACTACTTGCATTACAACTCACAACTACTGTTGTGCTTTCTCTTCAAGTAGTTTTTCAGCCTATTTGAGAGTTAAAAGGTAATTAATAATTAATACATAATTGATGATTTATTGAAATTGATAACAAAATATATTTGGGAAATCCCCAAATTTGGTGATTAAACAGTATGATTCGAAATAACCCACGTGTCAAAGAGGAAGACTTAAAATGAAATAGAAATATTTTTATGTGAATAAAATGAAAACACAATATATTAAAATTAGTTGAATGTATCAAAAATAGCAACTCAGGGGAAATTTGTAACATTAAATGTTTTTACTAGAAAAAATATGGCTTCAAATAAGTAATCTATATTTCCATCTAAGAAAGTAGAAAAAAGAGCACATTAAATGCAAAGCAAGTAGAAAGAAGGAAATAAAAATATAAGAATAGGCATCTATTAAATTAAAAACAGCAAAATAATACACAAATTCAATGAAAGCAAAAGCTACTTTGGGGAAAGGGTTTTTAAAAATTTAATCACTCTCTAGTCAGATCAATCAAAAAAAAGAGAAATGACGCAAATTAGCAATATCATAAATGAAAGAGGGGACATCCATGTAGAAAGGAAAAGAAAATGTAATACTTTATGATCATAAATTTGAATCATTGAATAAAATTAGCACTGTCTCATATACACAGACTAAGAAATCTCATTAAAAATATATTCTCTTGGGCTTCCCTGGTGGCGCAGTGGTTGAGAGTCCGCCTGCCGATTCAGGGGACACGGGTTCGTGCCCCGGTCTGGGAAGATCCCACATGCCGCAGAGCAGCTAGGCCCATGAGCCATGGCCGCTGAGCCTGTGCGTCCAAAGCCTGTGCTCCGCAATGGGAGAGGCCACAACAGTGAGAGGCCCGCGTACCGCCAAAAAAATTGGTTTGCAGGTTTTCTGAATAAAGTCTCTATTCCTTGCCCCCGCCCCAAAAAAAAAAAAAAAAAAAAAAAAAAATATATATATATATATATATATATATATATATATATATATATATTCTCTTTACAACCATAGTTTTTGAAATAATTACTTTTACTTGTTGTCTTAATTACCATGCCACACATTCATTACTTTTGTTTTTTAACTTATTTTAATGTTTTAAATATCTTTTGTCAGGTATACTTTGTTAGATGTGGTTTGCAAGTATTTTATCTCAATCTGTGGGCCTGTAGATATGTATTCACCTAAAAGAAAATATAAGCAATAATGTGAAGTCAGAAATTTCAACACACAATTCACCAGAGAAGATATACAGATAGCAAATTAGCACATGAAAAGATATTCCGCATCATTAGTCATCAGGGAAATGCAAAGTAAAACCCAAATGAAATACTCTTACCATATACACATCTACTAGAATGGCTACAATCAAAGAAAAGAGAAAAAATAAAAACTTGCCAATTCCAAGTGCTGCCAAGATGCAGAATGGCTGGCACTCTGATACATTGCTATGGAAATGTACAACAGGACAGCCATTTTTGACAGTGTTGGAAGTTTCATACATCATTGACCATACATTTATATGACCCAGAAATCTCACTCCTCAGTATTTATCTAAGGGAAATATAAAATTATGTTCATACAAAGTCTGTATAGGAATGTAGCATCTTAATTAATAATCATCAAAATCTGTAAACAAAGCCCAAATAATTTTAATCCAGTAAATGACTTGAAATAAACAACAAATCCATACTGTTCAGCAATATAAAATAATGAAATATTGGTACACACAACATCATGAAGTCCTCTCAAATGCATTTTACTAAGTAGGAAGCCAGACGCAACATGCTATATATTTCCATTCATATGGCATTTTGGGAGGGGCGCATAAGTGGTTGCCTATGGAAGAAGATTGACTAAAAGGGGCAGTGTAAGGGAATTTTGTGGTTGTAGATACATGAATTTTGCACATATCAAAACTCATAACACTCTATACCATAAAGTGAAATTTAACCTATATAAATTAAAACGTAAATTATTTTTGTTTTTTATTAATGTGACTAGGCATAGGTGTACTAAACAAATTATCCATGTTTAAACGGGTTAATGTCATTTCTGTAAGGCATTCTGCAGCAGGCCTTTAGTATTTTTTATTTCTCTTATACAAATTTTAGTACAGTTTCTATCTTCCTCTTTGTCACTGTATTTTTTTTTCTCAATACTTCCAGGTATGTTCGTAATGAGTGATATATTATATCTTTCAATTTTCTATTCTCTTTCTTAGATAAATGCATTCATTCATTCAGATTTACCATCAGGCAATTTGAAGTTTTCTCTTCTTTATTTTTCTGTGTTTTAATTTCACCCCTACTTTTTAATTACTTTGCTGTTGTTGCTGCTGTTGCTGTACTTTTGTTTGATTCTTTGTTTATTGTAATTATCTAAATAATTTTATTTTGATTTCTTGAATTATTTGTTTAATCTCTTCTGAGAATAATAATTAAAATTGTATTTTACTTTCCAAATCAAAAATAACAAAGTAACTCTAGCCAAGAATATGCAAGTGTATTTATCTTTAGAAAACATATTGTCTCAAATAATTATATTAGAGATTAATGTTAAAAATTTCATAATTCAAAATGATTCTCTAAAATCTTCTTGCCTAAAATTTTCCCCAAGTATTAATTAAACACTTTAATGAAATTTTAAGTAATATGAGTAGTCTACAGGATTTTATTACCCCAATTGATTTCTTTATTATCTAAAAATATATATAATAAATGGATAAATATGCATATAACAAGGAAGTTTTTACTGTTGACCTTACCTCTTTCATGTGTTCTAGGTTTCCTTTAAATGTCCTTCTGAGAGTTTTCTCAGATAGTTCTGCTTCCCTCTGATTTCCCTTGTGATTCAATTTTATTTGATTAAGCAATAGCACTCATTTACCAAAAGATACTAAAGATGCATAATTTTCTTTTTCATCCTCTCTTCCTTAGGCAGTGTTTTAAGTTCTATAATCTCATTAACTGGAGTACAAAAAAGATGCAAAACTCTTCAAATAACTCCTTTAACAGTTATTAGATGACATCATTTTCAAAACAAATGTGTCAACTCTTATTTTCAACAGCATTATCAGATCTATTTATTTTGTTGTTGCAATTTGGTTTTGCAATTTGGTCTCTGGTTTATTATCCCTGCAAAGCCCCATCCCTCTATTCTGTTCTATTTTGCTAAGGCCCTCTTTTGTTAATATTTCTTACAAGCCCGATTTATGAAACATACTTTAACTTCCCAGCAGTGAATGACTCAATTCAATACCTTTCAAAATGTGAGTCAAACACAGGCCATAGAATTTGAATTATTTAATAAAAATGATTAGATTCCTCTGTATCCCAAGGCATGATTGATCATGTCTATGATGAGTTTCAGTGCATGTAAAAATACCTTCAGCACTTGTCATTTCTCTGATCTCTTGCAAAAGGAACAATCCACATCTGTGCCAGTGGCTCTTTTCATTAGCCTCTCAGTGATCTGACTCTAACCACTCTCTTCTGCTGGGTAAATTATATTTACTATAGATAAAAGCTGACATTTTATAATGTCTACCAGTTATATTTCTGTAACTGCACTAAGGCAGCGTTTGAAATCATTTGCCACACTTTTTCTATATTTGCAATTCTCTTTCTAAATCCCATTCTTTTTATCATAAGTAGGACAAGATGGAAAATTATGTAAATGTATGATTACTTTCATGATAAAATTAAGTTGTATAATTTTGCTAAAGCTGTGTAATATTCAATATATGTTTCAGGTCATGAAATTAATTTTGCCCTTGAAAATAAGAATATTGATATTTCATCTGAGGATGTATGGAGAATCAATAGCTGTAATATTTGCATCTACTTGTTCCTTTTTATAGTTAACAAATGTTTTAACATCAAAAGACGCTGATCATTTTTAATAATGTTGGACATAGATGAAAGATCAAAAATATGTTGGAAAGAGAAGGGGCAAAGTGAAAATTTTATCTTGATGCTGTTGAAACAGAAACTCCTGAAGTAGTTTTATTGGTAAAATTTTCAATCATATTTTGATGCCCAAACCATTATAATAACTTTTCTTCTTTTCATCCAACATGATATTTTTACTTTGATACTGATAATATTAATCATATCCCATCATTAACTATAAGTTCCTAAGGCTGATCACCTACACATTAACATTCAATGACAAGAGTGTTTTCAATCTATAACAGAAACACTTGCTTAAAAATATTATTACAGAATAAAATACTCATTGTTAATGAGAGTATCACATTCAGTAGTTCCTTCTGACCTGACCTAGGTTTATTTATATCAGTTTATCACTTAATAAAGCAAAACTGATAATGCAGTTTGTCTCTGTTCCCTAGATGAACTTTTATACCTCTCCATGACCAAAAGGGTCCAAGAACCCTCAAACGATAAATTGTCATTGGCCCAGAAGATGGGATGCATGATAAGTCACAAATTAATACCAGATATTTCAAAAGATACAGTGAAAGTAATATTTTGTAATATTCTGTAAAAAAATAAACAGAGAGAAAATGGTTTTGGGTGGCCAAGCTCTGGCAAAAACTGGTAAAAATGAGACTATTGAAAAAAATTAAGAGCAACAAAATTGGTGGTTTTATTTAAACATGTCTTCTGTGTGCAAAACAGGGCTAGATGAAAATTTTTGTAACACTCTGAAGTCACTGTACTTGCCTTGCTGCTGATATACTTTGCATTCAATAATTATTGTTTTGGATTTTATGTACATACTTGATCTTTAGTGCCATCAGAATTATGTTTTGTGTGAGGGCAATTCTTTTTTATATTTCTTGAGCAACTGTGTCATCCTCACTCTGCCATTAGGGGTCATCTCAACAGATATTTGGAGGTATTTGTTTAAGAAAAAGTTTGAAAATTACAGAATTGGGCTATTAACTCAAGAAGCTAGCAAAATAAGTATATATCCCTTTAAAATAATAATGATAATAGCATAAAACAGTGGAATGGAAAGCAAAGAGAAAATAGAGAGGTTATATAACAGCTATTCTTTCAGAAAGCTACAAAACAAAAACATATCTAACTTGAAAAAGAAGAAACCAAAAAATAAATATGAAAAAAATTCCATTAGTAATGGCAAAGATTACTAATGTAATTTGTAACTAAGTCAAATATGTGGATTCTATGAAAACCTTTGTGCCAATATTGAAATATATTTTGGGAAATTTAAAAACAATACTACCAAGTAACCATAACAGAAAACAAAATTTTAATAAACCAATAACTCAAAATGTATATGGTAGACAGTAAATAGGGGTGAAGCATTCAGTGCTTCACTGTAAATTATGATATTAATCATGGATTTTTCATAGATGCCTTTTATTGTGTTGAGGAGTTTCTCTTCCATACCTAGTTTGCTGAGTATCTTTATGATGAAAGGGTACTGCATTTTGTCAAATACTTTTTTTCCAAATCTGTTGAGATGATCATGTGATTTTTGCCCTTTATTCTGTTGGTATGATCTATTGCATTTGTTGATTTCTTTACACTAATCTTCATTCTAGGGATAATTCCTTCTTGGTCATGGTGCATAATCTCTTTTATATACTGCTAGATTCAGTTTGCTAGTATTTTGTTGAGATATTTTTGTTTCTATGTATAGGAGATACCAGTCTGTAATTTTCTTTTTTTGTCATGTCTTCCTCTGGTTATGGTATTAGGGTAATACTAGCCTCATAGAATGTGTTTGTAAGTGTTCCTTCCTCGAATATTTTTCAGAAGAGTTTGTGAA
Source organism: Lipotes vexillifer (assembly GCF_000442215.2). NCBI lineage: Eukaryota > Metazoa > Chordata > Mammalia > Artiodactyla > Lipotidae > Lipotes > Lipotes vexillifer. The sequence goes on from NW_006796275.1 coordinate 572,762, forward strand.
GTATTGGTATTAATTCTTTAAATGTTTGGTAGAAATCACCAATGAAGCCATATAGGCTTGGGTTTTCTTTGTGGATAGTTTTGTTTCATTATTATTAATCTAATACCAATTAAATGCAGACTCTTTTGCAGGGGTTGTTCTTGAGACAAATCTCTGAGGTCTTGTTTTTTGGGGGGTTTTTTTCCCACCCCAGGAAGGCTTTTCTTAGCTGTTTCTCCATATTTCTTTCTGGAAAATTACATGGGCTGTGGTTTAACTTGTATCTTTCGTGAAGCTCCCAACCTCTTCTTAGTTACATACCACCAAATTCTCCTTCATTTTTTAGAGCACATTTAGACTTGAACTTCTCCACAACCTGTTTTAAATAAAGTCAATTCCATTGGGAAATTTTCAAAGCTATCTTATGGCCTGGCTTTTCCCCTAGGAAAAATTTCTAAGCCATAGTTCTGGAGCTGTGGGCAGAAACAGTGGCCTACTTCTCTCCAAGTGACATCCCTGCTTTAGGAGCAGGGCACTCGGTCGGTGTGTAGCCTCTGGCCTTTTCAGCCTGTGTTTGCCAGCATAGATGCTCTACCCAGCAAGCAAACTGTAGGGATGTGGTGGTAGAAGCTCCAGTATTCTTTATTCTCAACAGCTGTGCCTGAATAGTGTGTATATATATATATATAT
>NW_006796275.1:574515-671266 GCF_000442215.2 Lipotes vexillifer
GTGTGTGTGTTTTATGAATATATATGATAGATAATGGTCTTTCAACTGTTCTAACATTGTATATGGGAATTCCATGTCCAGAAAGGTACTGCGAAATGTTCTGTGGAGTGGAACAAGCAAAGGTGGTCAGATTTCAATAAAAAACCATTTGAAGTCTCTGGAAACTCTTCTAAGGTCATACAACAAATAAAGAAACGTATATTTTAGAAAATCTACTAAAACTTGGTAGGGCTTCCCTGGTGGCGCAGTGGTTGAGAGTCCGCCTGCCGATGCAAGGGACGCGGGTTCGTGCCCGGTCCGGGAAGATCCCACATGCCACGGAGCGGCTGGGCCCGTGAGCCATGGCTGCTGAGCCTGTGCTTCCGGAGCCTGTGCTCCGCAACGGGAGAAGCCACAGCAGTGAGGGGCCCGCGTACCACAAAAAAAAAACTTGGTAGGAACAGCAAAAGTCGGTGTAATATGAACCACAACTCCCTCCCCAGCCCAACCCCCAAGTTCAGCTTGACTGAAGCTCCACTCCAGGCAGGTATACCCTCTCTCCCCTATTTCTGATATCTTTCTGGGAGGATTGGACTTATTATTAGATCTTTCTCTACATATTTTTGGTTCTGTTTTAATTAAAAACTAAATATGTTTTTTGCACTTTCTATACTTTAAAGTCCATTACATTATTATATCTTTGTGTTTTACATTATATATATAATTATTCTTATAGAATACTGTATGTGTATATATTTGTGTATATACACATATACAGATATATATATATATATATATATATATAAAACCTGATTTGCATTCTCATTCCATATTTAATTCCTTTCATTTTAGATGTTTTTATTTTACCTTATTTTACACATGATTGTCTTGGTAATATTTTTATTTTGTGTTTCCTTTGAGTCAAATTGGTAGTAGATAGAAAGCATTACCCTTATGTGGTAAATTGCATTTAAAGCTGAGATACCAGCTTTAAAAATTAGGTCTCCCACTAGCAGTTAATATGTGTGAAATACTTTCCCACAAGGTCTGGCAAGAGAAGGTCAATATACAGAAATGAGTTTTTGGCCGTGATGATGTTATACATCTTTAATTCACTGATTAGTTGTTACTCTGCAGCCTTTTCTGAAACTGACTTTCTATTACCTCCCATTCACTAGAATCATAGGTGATGAGTATGAGGTTCAGCCACTAGCAATGACTCTATGTATGAATTGAATTAAGGTAATAGTGATATTTGGAAATGCTATTCACTGAAGATTCTATTAACTCTCCAAAATGTTCTTATTGATTTAATCATTAGTAGCTTTATTGCTTCTAAAAGTAAATTCTCTGTAGAGCAAAAGAGGAAAACTTTAGTCAGATATTTGATGCGTTTTTCTACCTCCAATTTTTCTAGAGAGCATTGAGTGTTTTCAAATGCTTTCCTTTTACATAAGAAATAATTTTGAAAACAGAGACATCATTTGTTTATAAAATTCTATCTGAAGCACTATATATTGTATCACAGGGTAAACTTTGCAGACAAAAATTCTTCTCTGAAATGTACTTAAGGTTTTCATTCTTTTTAATTTATCAGATTACCTATGCTCACTTTAACTTTCAATATTTGATAGTGGCTTTAGTTGCATTTATAGCTAAATAACTCATATTTCACAAGTTTTAGAGACAGGTAGGGCTAGCACATAAAACATTGTTACTAAGAGTTGTCTGTTGCATGTAGCTACTTTGATTGATTTTCTCCCTCATCTCTACCTGTCAAAATTCTATATCTGGTGAAATACAATGCTACAGAGTGAAAACTTATGCACATCCCTACCCCCAAGATTCATATGTTGAAGCCTTAATGTCCAATGTGATGATATTTGGAGGTTGGGCTCTTGTGAGTTAATTGGGTCATAAGGGTGGAGCCCTAATTATGGGATTAGTGCCCTTATAAGAAGAGACATGAGAGAGATGATCTCTTTCTCTCCACCGTGTGAAGACATAGCAAGATGGCCCTCTGCTAGCCAGAAATGAGCTCTCACCAGGTACTGAATAGGTCAGCACCTTGATCTTGGACTCCCCAGCCTTCAGAACTATGAGAAATAAATGTCTGTTCTTTAAGCCACCCAGTTTATGGAATTCTGTTATAGCTGCCTGAGCAGACAAAGTCAGACAACTTACATATATTATCACAAGAAATCTTAACTAATTCTTTCTCAAATTAATCAGGGACATTGATCCCATTCTTCCTTCTTTTGCATTTATTTGTAAACATGTCTCCTCTCTCTTACAAGATGGTATATTCTTTTATGTTGGGAAGTTTTTAACTGACCCTTTATTACACTAGAGTTCTAGAATAATGTTGTGCACATATTAGATGTAACAATTATGTTGTTGAATTCAACTAGGAAGAATAATTTCAATATGACTTATGTAAACAGATATTATAACAAAGTTAAATTCCTATTAGTTTTACTCCCTCTGTTTTTCCAGTTAGTTAAAAAATTTAAAAAGTTTTTAAAATGGTATATTTTTAATAAAGATAGAAAACATAGTATATTGGATTTCATTTTTGATAAGGGATCTGATGAAGAGAGTTGATAATTCATGGTAGCTAGCTGAAATATTCTCAATTAAATATACTTTATTATATATAATTTATTATAGATAAAAATGTTATAAAATATACAGGATTATAAAAATCTTTGAAAGAGTTACCACATAACTTCTCATAATATTCTAAGGCTGCCCTTTAGGATGTCTGTCTTATGGCTTTCTCAATGGAAGAGACTATAATAAAGAAAAGGTATACCGAATTTTCTTTCAGGAGCTCTAAGCCTTCAAGCATTTTAAGAGATTTATGTTAAAGAAAATGTATGTCATACATATAAAAAATGTAGATTATAGATTATATATCAATATTAAGTATTCATACATATGAAGTATAAATGCAAATTTTGAGATCCCTGTCCAGTGAATTATCTTAATAGAAAATATAGGACAACAAAATGAAATAGAAGATTGCTTAGCTAACATTTAATTGGAGCAAATAATTTTAGTATGGTGATCTTATTGATCAATGCACAGGCTTAGTTGCTCCGTGGCATGTGGGATCTTCCCGGACCAGGGCTCGAACCTGTGTCCCCTGCATTGGCAGGCAGACTCTTAACCACTGCACCACCAGGGAAGCCCTTAACTGTAACTTTTAGATTGTTGTTTTCTTTGTCTGTCAGCATATAATCAGGCCAAAAAAAAATCTGACTAGTTAAAATTTACCATTTGCTGAAAGCAGTACTGGGAGTGAATAAAAAAGACAGAAGGTATTTCAACAGCAACAACCCTAAAGTGATAGCAAGTGTTGATATTATTCATTCATAACGGATTCCTTTCATACTGAGAGAATGTTTCCTAATCTGTCAATAAATACTGTTTATTGTAACTGTTCATATGCGAACAGTTATTCTAAAGGTGTGGATTTACAGTGCCATATTTAAGGAGCTAGCCATACAGAGTGTATTAATATAAACTTGTTAAAAGTTATGATAAAACAGTCTTTAAATTTTAAGTTGATACCATAATCAGATAACAGTTCCTTTGAGAGTCTCCATTCCTAAGAAGATAGTTTTATCAATGGCACCATTAGCACATGAGTATTATTAACAAAAAGACTATTGCTGAAAAGATTCTGGAGGAATGAATGCAGCAACAGAAAAGGTTCAGTTGCCAAAAAAAAACGAAAGCCACTCTAGTTATTTTTAACCGAGAGATATTTTGATGCATGGAGCCGGATGCTTGTAAACTTTGCTTTCATTTCTAGATATTTTATTTGTTTCTTTATCAAAATGATCTGTTCTTTTAAAAATGCGATCCCATTTTATTCCGGGGCGGGGAGAGGGACTTTTGTATAACTTAAAACTATATGTACTTATGCTATTTTCAGTTTGTTATTTAATTTTTATTTCTTTAAGTAAAGTTTTTCTGTGTTCTGTCTATAATTTTTCATCACAATGCTGCTTTTTCTTTCTCTTGATATGTGTTATTTTTTTTTTAGCAAGTGTGGTTTACATGGATTTGTTTGGTTGCTTGCCATTTGTTTTTATGGGGTCTTCTATGTTTAATGGACAAAACTTTTTTTCCTATAGAGTAGATGTAGATTTTCTTTGTACTCTCACAGGAGATTTTTAACAACTCTGGACCACTTTTTGTTAATTTCTCATCATTTGAATCCTGCACCTGTGGGTGGAATAAATTTTGGTTCACTACCTCCTGCACAGATTTGAGATTTTGACTCCACACAAGGAATTATTTTCCTGTTTTTTTTTCTTTTTTTTCCTTGGAGTTCTGTGTGTATGATATGCATTCTTCATCCTTCACCAGATCCACTGAGTAGGGATATTTTAGTTCCTATTAAATGGATGGTAGTGCAGTTTGGAGATCCAACTTTTATGGAGGATGTAATTTGTTGTTCTGTGACTTATCCTGACCATTGGCTGAATTTATTGTCTCTGTGCTCAAAATTCCTACCCCCAGTTATCAGCTCCTTGGCACTGTGGTGTCAGCTTCTAGCTTATTCATCTCTGAGTTCCCAATTTATTTTTATACCTAAAATTTTTAATTACAAATTATCTTAAATAGTATTTCTATTTGCTTGTGGATAGAGATGGCATGCTGCATCACTTTATTTTTCCATTTTCCAGAAAATTTTCTTACTTGCTCTGAAAATATTATGTAAATATAAAACACGTGAGTGTATAACATTTTTTCTAAATCCTCAGTGTATAATTTTTACACACAAATTATAAAACTCTATTTAAAGTTCCAATAGAATCAACACAAATCGATTAAATGCACATTAAAGAAATTCAAGTCTGTGTCTAGAGTGTTGAACAATCAATGACAATATGTAATATATTAACCCTGACCTCAAAGTGATAAAGATAAATTAACCAAATATAGCAGATAAAACATAAACATAAATCAAAGTATTTTTATGTATACCTTTTGATCTTTACCACTCCTCAATGTGAAAATTTTCAAATAACACAGAGTAAAATTTCAAAATTAATTAGTCTTCTTCACAGTCCATAGAAAGAATTGACCTTATTTGAACATTTTTTAGTAAAAGAAAATTCACTATTCTGCCATGTTATGCATTTTATTGTTGGTTAGCTCTCATTTTAGAATTCTCAGAATAAGTTTTTATATACCTCCCTACAACAGTCATCCTAATTCTGACTTGTGGATGAAAAAGGAATGAGTCTGTTTCCTTCCCACATAAAGATTATTCAAAAATTTGGAGAAAACTATCCTTATTCTAAATATTAAGTTCCCTAACCCTCTCATAATTCCTCAGATAAAATTGTTTCCAAAGTTTTATCCATCTGCTCACTTGTCCAGTCTCTTGAGTTAATTTTAAATTTCAGTATCTAAAATTAATGTAGTACTCTGTAGGTAGCTCAGTCTACACAGAAAGTAATTTTACCTCCTTTGAAGTAGACACTATTATATCAAATTACATTAAATTTGCATTTTCTCTTTCAGTGACTTTTCATTTGAACAAGCTATCTTCACACAGGACTTCTTATTCTCTCTTACTATTGATCCTAATGCTGAAATCCCTCTCTCACTCTCTGTCTCTGTCTAGTGCTTATATTATGCTTCATCAGATGAAAGAATGAGTAAAACATAATTTATTTCTTATAATTCTGGCTATCTTCTGTACTGTGTCTTCCATTATATTTTAACTGAACTTTTATTTGCAACCTTCTTCTACCTACTCTTAGCTTTTATTTTTTCAAAATGATTTAAACCTACTTAAAATAATTATTTCAATAAATATTATTTATTTTCTTTTTCGGCTGCTGAAATTGATTTTGTAAGGATAATAATAAAGTAAAATAAAATGATACCATTATACTTATAATCCCATATTATTGGTCCAAAATTATGTCTAGAAGCTAGTTTTATGACCTCCTAATCTGCCCTTGCAGTTATTTCAGTTTATTATTATTTTCACTACCATTACTAATTGTATTATCTTTATCAGGAAATATCTATAATTTTACCATGTTGGAAAAAGTTGTTATTTTGTTATACATTAAGTCTTTACATTTTTCCTCATTTAACATATGTCAAATAAACTACTGTTGAAGTTTTTCTCAGTAATAGATTATAAGTGGTGTATTTGGGGACTACCTATGTCTTGATACATGAATTTTTTCACTTTATGTTATCTCACGCTTTTTTAGGTTTCAGTTCTGTATAAATGCCTGATAAGTCCATATGTGAAAAAGACTCAAAATATGTATCATATATGTTCATGTATCCTGTAATAACCTGAATTTCTAGTTTTTCCTTCCTAAAAGTGCTAAATATGAGAGTTATAATTAGATAGAAAACATTTTACTCGAGTAGATTACATTTCTGTACAAAATATAGTCTCACATATGTGCTTTTTATAAATCATGTTGACTCTAAGAACTTAAATCACAATTAAGATATGATTACATTTCTTGATGTGATTTTTGACAAAGGCTGTACTATGGAGTCATACACTTCCCACAAGCTAGGATTTGGTCTTTGCTGCATTCGTCTGGTTTCTTTCCACTGAAAGCAACAGAATACCAATACAACCAGAAGAAGAAGGAGGAGACTCAATGTTATTTTTTGTACATATTTAGAGTGCATTGTTGGATAAATAGATAGAGTGATTCTAAGATTGCAAACAAATATTGCTAAAGAGGAACAACTAAAGAGGAATATTAAAAAGCAGGCTGCAAGTTGACATTGTGCAGTGAAGGGCACTTTTGAGCTCTCCCTTGTTGAAATTCCACTACTGTTATACCCAAACATCACATTTTCTAAGTCTTCTTTGTAATCATTTTACCATTTTAATCAATCTTCTCATTGTTTCCACTTCATTCTGGACTTGGTCCATTTCTTCTTTCAATCTAATATTATCCTAGAGTAATGTAATTGATGTTCCACCCATATACTGATGAATCTTCATAGATGTTTAGATCCTTGAAAGCAGAAATGATTTCCTTTTAGTCTTTCCATCTCTCTTTCTTTGACTAGAATATTCTACTTGCTCAGTAATATTCATTAAACTAAATGGAATTGAAATCTAACTCATAGACCCTTTTCTCTCGCTTTGCTTCAAACATACATTCAAAAGTGTGAGGCACACATCCATATAAATATTCGACAGACATTTCAATCTAAACTTACTCAAAGCATCTACTTCTATCCAATCTTTCAAATCACACTCCAGCCTTGTTATGCTTGCATTTCCTCTCTCAGTTAAATTTAACATCACCTGCACAATCATCCTTCATCCCTTACTTATTTTCTGTACCTGATAAGACATCGATTCCTAGAAATTTTAATCCCTGTATCTGAAATACATTCCCCTTTCTGTTCACAGCTGTATCTATCATAAGTCAGACCCTGACATATTTCACACACAATTATCTCTAAATGATTTCCCAACCTCTAGTCCTAAATCGTCTTAAAATTCCCCAGCACAAGACTATCAGATCTTAAGTCTCTGCCTTACTGTGTTGTATTAATACCAACTTTAACAAAATGTTAAATGACTAAATGAAATAATTAGGATAAGGTGAATTTACTCAGTTCACCATTACCTGTTTATTAATATGCTGAGAGTGTTGGCTCAGGGTTCAGGTTGCCTGGGTTTTCAATCCATCTCTTCTGCCATCAGCTTTGTGATGCTGTGCAAGTTACATGACTACTCTGAGCTTTGGTCTTCCCATCTGTAAAACTGGTATAATAATAGGACCACCTCATAGAGTTGTTTTGAGGATTTAATTAATGCTTCATGTAAAGTGCTTAGAAGAATGTCAACCACAGAAAGCACTGAATAAATATTAGTTTTTATGATAGTCACTCTTTGATTAGGTAGCCCTCTGGCCTTTCTAACTTTTACTCATCTTCAGAGGCTCAGACATGTATTAATTTCACAAAGACTAAAAACATTTGTATTCTCTACATGTAACATTATATAAACAGCAATATCTTTAAACAGCTGTCTATACTATTGGAGGAACAGGGGATAAGTCTACTTAATCTCAGTGTTTCTCACACCCACAAGAGTGCCTAGTGAATTGTGTCTTTTTATTTAGTGCTTCCTGAACAGAACTAAAATGATTTTATATTTCCCAGTCCTCAACAGCTTAAAGATAAAAATAGAGCCATGAAATAATCACTAACATTTTGAACTTCCAGTCTCACTTACTCTTCAAAAGTTCCAGCCTCTTTCAAGTCATTATGAAATACAAGATATCATCTTTTCCTTTGAAAAATTGTTCTTTTTAGATATTTAATGATATTGGCCACTTTCCTCTATACATCTGTATCATTATCTGGTGGCATTTTCAGTCACTACAATTACCCAAAGCAACATTTACACTGCTGAAACCAATGTTACTGCAGATAAATTATGGAATTCACACTGAGTTTTTAATGTCTGATATAGAGAGTACTGATATTTCCCCCCAAAATACTTGATCTTCTTGCCTTGTCAATTATTTGACATGAATATGTGCTGACTGGTATTCTTCCTGCCTTTGATATGTGTCTATAATTAGCTGTTGGCTAATATCAACAGAATTGAGGCATATGTCAAAGTTTTGGTGTCCAATTTTTATTGAAGCTATTGCTGACACTACTGCTGATGCTTTGAACTCATGATGCCATGGAAATTCTAGAAAATTTCCTTCATTACTTTGTGTGTGTGCATGCATGCAGACACATGTGAGTATGTGTGTGTAATTGCAACCCACATGCCATTTTACCACATTATGAATCATTGGGGACTGGGCAGAAAATAAATAACATGAGAGGCATGTAGCAATGATGCAGACATATTTATAACTTCCCCTAAAACCTGGTCCATGTTCCTTGAGCCAAACCGAAATATTTTACTATATGTCTCTACTGTTCTTTATGCAAACACAGCATTATTGTGTCAACCACCCGTTTCACTCAGGTGTGTATTGATTGTATCTCAGAATAAATAAAACTTTTGTTTAGATGATAGACATTAATAATTAATAGATAACAGGTAATTAAAACTATCATATGTGTATTCCAAGCTCAGTATTTAGCTAGAAATAGATTATTAAGAAATTAGGGATATGGTTATTTGTACAAATTCTAAAAGCAAACCATGGCCTTTGTTAGTTTGTGAGACACAAAGAAATAAAGAATAATATCTATATAGAATTAACTTATATTTTGGAAGAAAACAAATGTGTAAGATGTAGAACTAACAATTTAACATTGTCTGTGATAAGAACTAAAACAATGAGTACAGTAAGTGTTATAGAACTTGAGAAGGAAAATTTCTGAAGAGCATATATAAGTAATAATAGGTAGTATAATATGTTACATTCATAAATCTAGGAAAAAACATAATGCAGTTATATAGAGCCTGTAAACTATTGCTGTTTTATTCTGAGGAGCCCAATGCATTGTCAAAAATGATCCCAATTATTATAAGTCAGGAACATTCATATTTTAACTAACGAGAGAAAATATCTAACTTTCAAGGAAATATACATACTTCTAGTTAGCAATCATATCAGAATAAGTTAAAATTTACAAATTGTTTTCTGGTATAACAATTTTCAGACACATTCAAATACACTTTAATAGGAAGTGTTTCCAACTCATTCTAAGTTTTTCATTTGCAAATAAATTTGAGTCTTTTCAGCCTTGACTTAAATTGTAGATAAAAGAGCTTTGTGCAGCATAGAATAAAGGGCTTTTAAGAGGTTTAGAATATTTACAGATCGAAAATATCTCATGCAAAACATTGTCATGTCCCCATCTCAAAAGCTAATCTTTCCCACTTGTACCCTGGGTCTGAGAACTCACATCTGCTCAAGGTTTACCCGCTCATTGAGCCCCTTTCCCTCCAGCTGTATTATTTCCATCAATAGGCAAATATGTTGAAGAATTCTTATCCTAAAGCAACAACAAAAATCCTCCCATTACTTACATTCTGTTTTATATCCTACCTCATTTTTCAGCTCTTCTTGGGAGCTTTCCTTTGCTGTCAAAATGTTTAAAAAATAAGAGATAATTTCTTCCCTCACTAATGTATATTTTTAAATAAAGAATTGTATTTCCTCCAGTTCTTCATTTACCACCCACTTATCAGCCCACTTCTATCTGGATTCCACTCCCGGAAGTTCACTGAAACTACTTTATTTAAGGATACTAGAGGAGTTTGAATTGGAGTTTGATACAGCTGATCACTCCTTCCTTCTCTGAAATTTACATGCTCCTGACTCTTAAATAGTTGGCTTCTCCTTCACAGTCTCCTTTGCTGATTCCTTCTCCCTTACTAAACCCCAAAATGATAGACTCCTTCAGATCTTACACTTTTCCTGATGTCTTCTCTTTCTCTGCTCTTTCTAGTTTATCTCATAATCCCTGTGGTGTAGCTTCTACAGATGTGCTGTCAACTCCAATATCTATATATCCAGAGAGACTTCTCCACTAAGTGCCAGACTTAACATCATATCCAATTTCCTCCCTGACATCTCAACCTGAATATCTTACCAACATTTCCTATTTAAAATGTTCAAAACATGAAATGAAATGAAACCTGGTTCTCACCTACAGCCCAGGGCTTCCCTGTCTCAGAAAATGAAATTACAATATACCCAATAGCTCACATCAAAAATTCTGAGTCATAATTGATTTATCCCTTACCCATACTCTCTATATCCAATCTATTCTTCCTCTAAGATAGATCATCACCCTCCCCACCTCTCCATATTCCTCTATTATAAACTTGTGGAATTATAGTCTCATTCAGTTACACTGTGATGTTTATAAATATAATCCCATGTAATCTTCATAATAATCATGTGATGTGGAGTAGAGAGAAAATGGACTCTTATTCAAGGTAATTAATTTGACCAAGTTCCTACAGTAAGTGGTAGTGGTGCAGATGAAACACAAAACTAGCATTTACAAGTATGTGAACAAATGATAACTAACATTTGATTACCTGCTGTGTGTTAAGCATTTTCCATATTTTGTCTCATTTAGTGCTTAGAAAAAGAAGGTATAATTGTTATCATTTCTTAAATAAAATTCAGATGCATTACAAAAAAAACAAAGAAAAAACAAAACGTCATGAGATAAGTGTAAAGAATTCAGTACCATATGCATTAATTTTCCTTTAAAATACAAACTGAATATGGAACCTTGAGAAAAGCCACTTAGAATAAAAGTAGATCACAAAATATTAAAAAGTATTTTCAAATACTTCCATATGTTGCTCTTAATGACTTAAATGGATTCATCTAAACATGTACTTTATTTTAATGTCTCTTAGTCACAAATGATAGTTTCTTTTTATAATATAAATGTGTTTCTCAAATAATTACAATCAATTTTGCAAATTTTTTTATTGTCTAAAATTTGCATAAACATTTCCCACAAGGCTTGTTTTCCAAATATCTAAATACAAAGACTAAGTGAAAACAAAACATTAAAACAAAAGATTAAACACAGATAGAAAGCAATGTGCTAGGATGGTTTATTTTTGGTTAATAAAAGCATAGTGGCAGGCCATTCTACATTGTTCTGTTGATTTTTTCTTCCTTTATATCCTCCCATCACCTCCTTAAAATATGTCTCTCCAATCTATGCTGAATGTACTCATATTTCTTTACTATTAGGGAAAATATGCTCACCACCAACCAGATGCACTACTCAGCTATACTCAAGCTCTCTACTTTATCTTCCCACATTCTCCACAAACAAATATCTTGAAATAATAAACCACAGCTATTGTCCATACTTTCTCTATATTCCAATTTAATTTCACTTCTGCCCCATACATCCGGCCTAAATTTAAATATAAAAATAATTTCAAAAACAAATCACTTTTATAAATGATTTACAAATGTGTTTATTATTACTGGCCATTCTTTTATTCTTAAGATGCTATCATCTGCACCTATCCCTAAGTAACAGCAATTCTTAAGTTTTGATTCTAACTCTCTTCCATTTTCTACTGTGCTCTCCCACAGCAATCTCATCCACCGTTGTATTGTCAAAAGTCATCTGTGTAATATGATTTGTAAATCAATGTTTCTTGACTAGATATTATTCTTGAGATTTTTCTTGTATAACCAGTTTTTTTACCTTGCTCCTTCATCTGCTGAGTATTTCTCTGTCTTCTCATTTTGCTTAACTTCCTGTGTTTGGTGTCTCCTTTTCGCAGGCTGCAGGTTCGTAGTTCCTGGTGTTTCTGGTGTCTGCCCCAGTGGCTAAGGTCGGTTCAGTGGGTTGTGTATGTTTCCTAGTGGAGGGGCCTGGTGCCTGTGTTCTGGTGGATGAGGCTGGATCTTGTCTTTCTGGTGGGCAGGACCATGTCTGGTGTGTGTTTTGGGGTGTCTGTGAACTCAGTATGATTTTAGGCAGGCTCTCTGCTGATGGTTGGGGTTGTGTTCCTGTCTTGCTACTTTTTTGGCATGGGGTGTCCAGCACTGGAGTTTTCTGGTTATTGAGTGGAGCTGGGTCTTAGCCCTGAGAGAGAGATCTCTGGTAGAGCTCTTGCCGAATGATATTACGTGGGGCCGGGGGGTCTCTGGTGGTCCAATTTCCTGAACTTGGCTCTCCCACCTCAGAGGCTCAGGCCTGACACCTGGCCAGAGCACCAAGACCCTGTCAGCTGCATGGCCATGAATGTGGCAGTCTCCATTATGAAGTCAGATTATGAGGGTCTACAATAGCTGTTCAGCTAGAACAGGCTGACTTGGGAGCACTTCGTCTACAAGGCTGTCTCCAGCAGCCAGTGGCTGAAAGAACAGGTCTCCGCATGTGCTGCCAGAATCTTAAACGTTTATATAGAGGTCTTCACTGGGTTCAGTCACAGTTTCGGTACAGATGGTCTGAAGAACACCTTACTCTCTCAAGGTTGTGTGTTTGAAACACCTCCTAAACCTGAGGGTCTACAAGCTGCAGGAAGGCAAGACCTCCTGGGGCGGCCTGCAATCCATGATTCTTGCCACGAACGCTGCTGCTGCCATCGTGGTATCTGGCTTTCCCCACCACTCTGCAATGAGTTTTCAGTGAAGCTTCCTCTCTGTGCTGATGAGATTCATACTACCTGAGTTGCCCAAAGCCATAGCACTCTTAAATGCTGGAGCTTGGGTACAAACCCAGCAAATCTGGCTTCAAGGTCTGTGTTACGTCACCCAACGAGAGTGGGGAGGCCATGCACCTAAACGCCTCACCTCCGCGAGCCATCTCCTGAAACCCGCACTGCCACAGGAAGTGTCACCCACGCCAGAGCTCCCGCACAGCCGCACAAACCCCTCTCAGCCTTAGAGACTCGTGTTTTCAACACTATATACTCTTTTAAAAATACTACTAGAGAGACCAAAGTAGATACACTTTGATGAATAGGTGTCCACATGGTCTCAATTATTTCAAAGGAAAAAGGGATTTGGAATACAAAATGCAGTGGCTATCAACTATGTTAATGAGAATTTTTTACCTACACATAGCATTCAAGGGGCATAGGGACCTGATTGTTCTAAGACAAATAATTGATTAGAGACTTTGTTATAAATTCTCAAGGTAACTTAAAATAAAGCAGGTTGTGGGACTTCTGTTTGGTCATAGAACAATTTAGACTTTGTCATGGAAATGCCTTCCTAATATTCTGAAATTATATTTGAAACATTTTTTTCAGTGATGTTACAACCCACAAAGATTACAGTCTCCTGCACAATAATTATTAGTATTCATAGATTAAGTAACCATATAAGTGTGGGCTTATTTCTTGGCCTTCATTGATGTATGTATCTGTTTTTCTGCCAGTACCGTACTGTTTTGATTACTGTAGCTTTGAGTATAGTTTGAAATCAGGGAGTGTGATACCTCCAGCTTTGTTCTTTCTTGTCAAAATTGCTTTGGCTATTCAGGGTCTTTTTTGGCTCCATACAAATTTTAGGATTATGTGTTCTAGTTCTGTCAAAAATGCCTTTGGTATTTTCATAGAAATTGCATTAAATTTGTGGATTGCCTTCGGTACTATGCACATTTTGGTATTATTAAGTATTCCAATCCATGAGCAGAATATATCTTTCCATTTATTTGCACCATCTTCACTTTCTTTCATCAGTGTCTTGTAGTTTTCATAGCATGGGTCTTTGACCTCCTTGGTTAGATTTATTTCTACGTATTGTATTCTTTTTGATGCAGTTGTAATAGGGATTGTTTTCTTACTTTCCCTTTCTGATAGTTCATTATAGTGTATAGAAATGCAACAGATTTCTGCATATTAATTTTGTATCCTGAAACTTTACTGAATTTATTTATCAATTCTAATAGTTTTTTGATGGAGTCTTTAGGGTTTTCTGTATATTGTACATCAATTATATTTCAACAACAAAAAAGAACTATTAATATTTTTGCACACTTAACTGCGGACTTTGCCTCTTCCTCTAACCCAGCAGTCTTCTTATACTTCTTCTAACATCTCAAAAATTTTGGTCCGTAGGGCTTCCCTGGTGGCACAGTGGTTGAGAGTCCGCCTGCCGATGCAGGGGACATGGGTTCGTGCCCCAGTCCGGGAAGATCCCACATGCCGCGGAGCAACTGCACCTGTGAGCCATGGCCGCTGAGCCTGCATGTCTGGAGCCTGTTGCTCCGCAACAGGAGAGGCCACAACAGTGAGAGGCCCACGTACTGCCAAAAAAAAAAAATTTTGGTCTGTAAAAGTATTTCCTTTTCCTGGTCACATATGCAAAGAAATTAGTTTGACATTTGATTTTTTTTTCCTTTTTCTAAATTATTGAGTTTTATCATCATTTTCCTTGAATCTGGGCAGTAAGCTAGAAATGAATATATCAGCCACTGCTTTATTATTAATGAATTTTTCAATACTTGTTTTCTTTTTTCCCATGTATTCAGATGTGTTTGTTGTTAATTTTTTTTTTTTTGGTATGCGGGCCTCTCACTGCCATGGCCTCTCCCGTTGTGGAGCACAGGCTTCAGGCATGCAGGCTCAGAGGCCATGGCTCACGGCAGCTGCTCCACAGCATGTGGGATCCTCCTGGACCAGGGCACGAACCCATGTCCCCTACATCGGCAGGCGGACTCTCAACCACTGCGCCACCAGGGAAGCCCTTCCCTTAATTTTTAACATACATTGATGTTAGTCTAAACACACATTTTAGATCTGTTAAGGGTTCTCAGCTCTCATGAAATTGATTTTTATACAAGATTTATAAATAAGCTATTGGGCTTTCTTTCAAGGTTTTCCCTGACTTCAGAGTATATTTCTCATATTGTAAATTAGTTGAAATTAGCTATGCATTATAAAAATAAAAATAAGCATTTCTTTAGATATATTCCCATTTTAACTTTCACATAATAGGTGACTAACAAACAGAAATCACTTATTTATGCATTCTTGACCTGTATTAAGAATGCAGCTTCTCAAAACACAGACAAACAAAACACAATAATAGACATCTCATTCAGAAGATAGAACAATCCATTCACAGCATAACCAAGGGTTATTCTTGAGGCAGTAGGCTCTGAGGACTTGCCAGTTCAGGTTTCTACAATAGCGTCCTTACATAATGAAGGGCATATGTTAGAAATTCTACAGAATTCTGCAATCTTTCAAGCTAATATTGAACCTTACCTACCCATTATCTCTGCTCCCAGACAGCCTCTGTGCAGTGCATTTAGTGATGTCTTACTAAGAGCTTTGGAGTGATTTCTCTCATCCCTCATTTGATATCAATTGCCAAGTTAATTATTATTTTTTAATTCGAATTCAGTACTTTCTTAGATGTCATCCTTTTTTCAGCCATGTTGTTCATCTTTCTCTTTATTTTCATTAACATTAATTATAATTATTTTTAAATCCATTTCTTTCAATTCCAATATCTAGAACATTTGTCACTCTTCTCCTGTTGTCTCTTTATTATCCACACCTTGCATTTTAGATGTACCCTGTTACTCTATTTTGTATAAAAGGACCTAAGAATGTCAGTGATGTTAATGAGAGATGGTTAGCTGTGTTATAATTTGAAGAACTGAACTTTTCAATGTGGTTAGTAAAAGAACTGGATTTGTACTGGTTTGAGAAGATAAAAGTAGACTTTAAACAGAAAAAAGAAACAGAATAATAAGAGTATAAGAGAATTATTTGTAGAAATCTAAGAAAGTCTATCTTTATATAAAGATGAAGTGCACGATATCCTAGGAAAATACAATTTAGCAAAATTGACCCTGTTCAACATAAAAAAATTAAACAAAACTATGTCAGTAGAAAACTTAGAAAAAGTTATCAATCAATTATCTCCTGTGAAAGCATTTGTATATCACTTGGGTATAGGAAAATGCATTCTAACTATGTGTCAAAATTCAGATGCAATAACAAAAAATGTTTCTATATTAGACAACCAAAAATTCATGTGAAAAACAAAAGCTATAAGCAAACCAAAAGATATAAAACTAACTGGGTAGAAAATATTTGTGGAATGTATTACATATAAATGAATAATACCCCCTAACTTCTTTAAAGCTCCATCATACCTATTTACAGTTAATCCCATTCATATACACACACACACATATATATCACCATATATAATATAATATATATTATATGTATATATATAATATAATATATATAACCTCCTATTTGTTTTGTTTCTCTAGAGAACCCTGACTAATAAAATTCCTCCTAGCTTTCTACTGGTAAGAAATTCACTGAAAGTTCACTCAAAGGGCATATTTCTCAATATAATTTTCACAACTGGTCAAGGACAGTCAAGGAGGGTTATGGAAAAGAAATGGATATCCTATAGGACAGAGCCAAGAGTCATTTTGTCCAGTGAAGTGGGGAGTTAATCTCAGGGAGCAGAAACAGGGTCTATTCAGGAGATACATCCTACCGCTGGTGTACCATATGTGGCAACAATTGCTTAGTGGCATTGAAAAATTGCTATTGAACAATGTTGCTATGTACCTACCATTCTTCTATGTTTCAAACAAGAGAGTTTATTACAGTTGTTCACCACTGCTTGTTGCATGTTGAAGAGGACATCTTGTCCTTTTAGTTTGTAGATCTCCAAATCAAGAGAAACTGTACCTGTAGCTGATGTAGATCATACCCAGACTGTGACATTGATGAGTGATGGATGAGATCATTGGGGTTTCTGAAATAGGGGTAGGACTATTTTGCGGTGTGGGAGGGGCATGGATAATTTCAGCTGAGGTCTGACTATGGTATTTTAATGTCCCTAAATTTCACCCCTCCCAGCAGTCATACCCCTTGCCTTGTAAATGTGTGGTGCTCTTCCACTTTGACTCTGGCCTGGTCTTGTGACCTGTTTTGGGCAATGGACTATTGGTCAGATGTGTTCTAAGCACAAACTTTTTAAAAGGGCTTGCACATTTGTGCTTGTGCAATTACTCTCTGCCATTGTTATGATATGGGTGTTCTCACAATATCCCAGTGGTGCCAAGAAGGAGGAAGATAACAGAACTGAGTTTCCCCAATTCTCTGAGCCACCACCATCCTAGATTACTTGTCAGCCAGCCAATTTCTAGACTTGATCAAATCCACTCAAGTTCAGCAGAGCCATCTAGCTGATCTCCTTAGATGTGTTCCCAGAACGTGCTTATTTTCTTTAAAAACTGAGGTTTTAATACTATTTGTTAATGGTCATCATCATATATTTATGTACAGAACCACCTTACTCTTATATCAAATCATATTGCATTATTGGAGAAGCTAGTAACTGTCATTATTCTAAGTATATATAAGTAGTTCATTTCTGAACGGTTGTTCTATTTCAGTTTAATTAGCTCGTATCATATATCGACTTTACAAAATAACCAATATTTTAAATGACTGCTAGTTTTTAGATAGTACATTTCTTGCCATTTAAGTGTACAAAGTAATGAATTTTGAATAGAAAAAAAGTTACCCAAGCATGAAACTATTTAGCAAAATATTTATATAACCATAGATATTTTTGTTTGCTAGGAAAGGTCACGACTATAAATATGACATTTTGAAAAATGTGACTGTGGTGAAACAAAATCAGTTTTAAACCATATATCACACAGTAATAAAAGTCCATGTTTATTCTCATTATCAGTTAATTCAGTCATGTCTGTATAATTATTACATCTGAATATGACCTTCTTACTTTTCCAGGCAATTAACTTGTTTTCTGTGTACTTGTGCATGACATGTGGACCTTTTAAAAAATATACATTGAAATGCATATGATTTTAGGAAAAATTCTATAGTCTATGTTTAGGATATAAAGCATATTTCTTTGTTTGCATTTAATTCATGAATATTGTTATGAGTTTTTATTTTGCCTTTCAGAGCATGGATTCATGATGTATTTATTGCATACTTTCCGTAGACCAAGCCCAACTCTAATGGTATTTCTGATGAAAAATGCAGTCTCTGCTATCATAGTCTTACTTTTTCTGCTTCTGTTTTAACCAACAAACTCATTATTATTACTTCATGGGAAGCCCTGAGGTTCCTTTCTTTCTGTACCCATTTCTACCCTCACATTCTATCCAGCTGAGGAAGACCAAGTAATAATCCTCCTGCCATCAGGAATGTCCAGGGGGAAATGGAGATCACACTCTGTTCGCAAAAGGTCTGTGACTTAAAGGGAGCCGTATCAAGTTCTGAAAAATTCCTTTGAAAATGCTGTCCCAAAGATGGAATGTTTAGTTTCTGCAACTCACCACATGGGTAGTAGAAAGGAACACTAGTGTCTCCTTCAGACACCACAAATCTTTATCCATGAGTTTCTTGATTATTACAACGGGAGGCATATCTCCTATCCTCAGCTCTGTATCCTAGTTGCCAGTTTTGGAGCAAGAAGAAAATTCTCTCACCATGCACGCTTATGTAAAAAGCTGAAATTCCATGCAGTGTTTATTTGTAAAGATAAGATGGATGCTGATGTTAGGGTTTGTTTGGTTTTTAATACAAACTAAGAGATCCAACTAAAAAGAAACATGATAGTCAGTTGTTAAAGTGAGGTAATATATAGATTAGAAAGACAGCATATTAGTTTTCTATTGCTGCTGTTACGAATTACCACAAATTTTGTAGTTTAAAACAACACACATTTAATAACTTACAGTTGTGGAGGTTAGAAGTATAACACATATCTCACTGGGCTAAAAGCAGCGAGCAGGCAGGCCTGCATTCCTTTCTGGAGGCTTTATGGGAAAATCCATTTCTTTGCCTTTTCCAGTTTCTTGAAGTCACCTCATTCCTTAGTTTGTCCCGCCCCACCATCTTCAAAGTCAGTCATGATTAAATTAATAAATCCCACTGACTTCCTACCATAGTCACAGCTCCCTCTGACTATATGACCACAGCTCCCTCTGGCAGTTCTCTGCTTTTAAAAACCAATGTGATTAGGTTGGACCCACCTGGGTAATTCAGAATAATTTTCCTATTTCAGTCTCAATCTTAACCTTAATCTCAATCTTAATCACATCTACTTAAGTCTCTTTAACATGTAAAGTAACACACTCACAGTTTTAGGGAATTAAGACATTGGCCTTTCGGAGGGCCATTATTCTGCCCACCACAGGCTATTAAAGCACTGGTGTTCCACACAGTGCATCAGAATACACTACAGGGCTTCCCTGGTGGCGCAGTGTTTGAGAGTCCGCCTGCCAGTACACGGGTTCGTGCCCCGGTCCAGGAAGATCCCACATGCCGCAGAGCGGCTAGGCCCGTGAGCCATGGCCGCTGAGCCTGCGTGTCTGGAGCCTGTGCTCTGCAACAGGAGAGGCCACAACAGTGAGAGACCCGCGGACCGCAAAAAAAAAAAAAAAAAAAAAAAAAAAAAAAAAAAAAAAAAAAAAAAAAAAAAAATACACTACAGAACTTTAAACGTGTATATATAGAGAGGGGAGGGATCTCTGCCTTAGGATTTTCAGTGATGAGTCCTTCCATGTTCATTTTACATATTTCTGAGCTTCTGCCAATTGACAAGCATAGGTGCAGAAATATGATAATGTTTAAAGAAAGACAGTGTTTTTAAGAGAAAGCACATAATGAATATATCACATTAACTCACTCAAAATTTTTGTCCAGTCTAAATTGCTACAGAAAAATCATATGTGGCCACAAAACACCCATTTACATATCCCTAAACTTAATATATGTGCATGGGTCTTAAAACATGAATTCAATGGCACTTGCAAAAATGCAGATTTGTCACATGTGTAGAGATGTACACATGTAGCAGGAGCTGTCCTGGCAATCTAAGAGAAACTTGGACTTGCCCATGGGTATAGATGAAATATTAACATCCAGACACCCACTTCAGTGAGGTTACTTGCACTAGAACTTCAGTTTTTCAGTGAAATATGGAGGAGTGATTGGACCTAAAGAAACCCATAGCAAGAATTGATGAAGATTATGAGGGAACGTAATAAAATCTGTTCCAGTTCTCTGCTGTATAGATGGATATTTGAACCCTGACAGAGAGAAGTGCTATGGGCAGAAGATAAAGGGCCTGAGGAACAGTAGAGCAGGAAATACTATCTTTAGGAAAATGGCTGCGTTTAAATCTTAGCTTCAAAACCACTAGCTGTGGAACACAAGATACGTTATATAACCTATAGTTTGTGCCTCATTATTTTCATCTATGCATGGGATAATAACTCTTCTGTAGGAAAGGAAGCTGCTAGCTAAAGTGTAACCTCAACAGTTAGAAAAATCAGTGCTTCCTTCACTCTGAAGAGAGAAAATAAATTGAAAAAATAATTGTGTACAGCAGCCAATTAAGAATCATCCCTGTGACAAAAATATTAAGAGTATTTCCCCCACAGGGCTTCCCTGGTGGCACAGTGTTTCAGAATCCGTCTGCCAATGCAGGGTACACGGGTTTGAGCCCTGGTCTGGGAGGGAGGATCCCACATTCTGCGGAGCAACTAAGCCCGTGTGCCACAACTACTGAGCCTGCGCTCTAGAGCCTGCGAGACACAACTACTGAGCCCGTGAGCCACAACTACTGAAGCCCGCATGCCCTAGAGCCCGTGCTCTGCAACAAAAGAAGCCACCGCAACGAGAAGCCCGAGCAGCACAACGAAGAGTAGCCCCTGCTCACGCAACTAGAGAAAGCCTGCGTGCAGCAACAAAGACCCAACATAGCCAAAAATAAATAAATTAAATACTTTTTTTTTTAAAAAAGAGTATTTCCCCCACAAATCTGGACTGTCTCAAGGTAGCAGTAATTTGTTTGGAAAAGAATTAGAAAGAATTCATAACAAGGAAATGAATTGTATTTCAGAAATTTGTCTAGTACAGAATTTCAGTATGGTTACTGGTGTAAGCTACTGACTAGAAACAAATAAATCAGAAGCATACTATTCTTATGAGGGGATTATAATACCAACAAAACTAGCAACTAGAACTAAAATATATTTTGACTACACAGGTTTTAAAGGTACTCTCAAGTTCGCAAATTTTCATGCATAGTCTGTGGAAATCTTACATCCCACAAGAGGCAGCCTTCTGCCTCAATACTCACTTTCTGTGCTCTCAAAAAGGGCAAAGTCTGTCCCAGAAAGCTGAGCAAGGGACTCCGAAAGACAACAGACAAGAAATTTTTATCCAGAGAGTAGAATTAGGTTGTAATCAAGCATCTTCCTCCACTTTTCACTACATCATTGCTCTGGTGCATAGTCTCCATACTTCATTTTCAAAATAGGGAAGTTAATTACGATGATATTACTTCTGCCCCACCTTTGTCTATTGTATAAGCTGAGAGCAAATTACTTGCCTTTTTGGTTCATATGTTCTAGTGCCACAGCTTCATCTAATGGGGTGAAGAAACTTGATGGAAACACCTTGGATCTTCATCAGGGAAAGAATGAGAATATTTTATATGTTGAAAGAATGATGAAACTGTTATTTGATGAATAGAGAGACAAACTGTGGTAGAGACTGGTAGCACAAAAAACTACCATTTTCCCTGTGCTAATAAGGTTCCCTGTTTCTGAAGCCTTATCATGTGACATATTTAGAGCCAGTGGAATGTGAACAGAGTCTGGCTCATCATAACCTCCTGTGTGTGATTCTCTCACTCTTCCCCATCTGCTGACTGGATACCAATCCCCATGGCAATATTGTGTTAAAGTGGGAAGAGCTCCTATCAACCTGGTTCCCTGAATGACTGAGTGGAATTGGATCCTAAACAGGAAACCCTCATTTAGACTTCACATGAATAGGAAGTCAAATTCTATTTGTGCTAACTAAGCCATTGATACTCAGGCCCTTATATCTTACAGAAGCTCACATTTTTAAAGTAATCACGGCCTCATGGGGCTGTTGAGAGAATTACCTGAGCTAATTTATGTAAATCCTCAGTAAATGTTAGTTCTTACACTTTTACTAAAATGTGTGTGACATTTTAAACCTTGGGGCACATGCAGTGCTGCTTCAGTTTTTCAATGAAATATAAAGACTTTATTAAAGTCATATGTAATCTACAACTAATAAAATAAGGAAAAGTAACATTTCTATCTAGCAAAAAATATGAACTCATGAATCTAGCAAGAATTCGTTAGACATTAAATTGTGATGATGGCCAATTTTGGAATTAGCCCATTTACATTACTTCTGGTTTCTGAGCATCTCTATAGCACAAGAATAAATAAAGTTGAAACTATCAATTCACAAATTATAAATTCTTTCAATACTTTTAGTATAAAATTTGTTTTCTCCTATTTATGTATTATTAATATATCAGTAATTATTCACTGGAACAGGAACATCTGATTTTCCAAATATATGAAAATAAGGTTGAATTTTGCAAAGGAAATTTTACATATACACTCTAAGAATATGTGTTCACAAATATCATGTAAATAGGCAAATGTGATTGTAGAAAAATATTCTCAAATATTAAGCAATTTTCTACATGTAAAACTTGATTGTCCTTTAAAACACTTCAGAGGATATGCTATAAGTAACATGTTAGCATATTTAATCAAAATAAGTGTAGCTTAGGTATATTAATATTATGCTCCAACAGAACACCCTAGAGTGAGATTTATTGCTTAAACTGTGAAAAGGTCACACATTTAGAGCATATTATCATGCTTCAAAAATAATTACATTTTCCTCGTCAGTTGGGAAAGTAGAAAGATAAGATCTATAATACATGCAATTAAATTTGACCTTCTTAATGGAATATTAGTGATCTGGGATTTACTTTCAACCTTTATTAAAAAGGGACACCTTATATACATATTTGTCAAAATTATTCAATGTGAGAGAAAGATTGTGACCTGTTTCTTGAGTTCTGGACATCAGTTATCACATGCTTTTCAGATAGGCCCATGTGAATTTCCAAATGTCAACTCATACATAACACATAAAAATGGGAATTCATTATTCTTTAGTTTCCTCTTTATATTATTGATTGCATTTACCTTCCCATTCACAGTTGTTTTTAACACCTCTCTTTCTTGCAAAATGTCTTTTTCTTGGATGATGTATATAGGCTGGAGAGAAAGGCACAGTTTGAATGAACCATCCACCACAACAGTATTAGTGTAATTTCACTTGACCTGGTCAAAATCTTATTTCCATTTATCAAATGTATCTTAAGAAAGATAAAATAGTTTAACTCAAAATACTTAGTTACCTCTATCTACAACTACATTCCCAGAGAAAGTCAATCCACCAGAAGTTCTCCTTGAGAAAAATGCAATGGTGAGAATTGATCTGCAGAAATAGAAAGTCTCTCGAATGTTTAAAGATTCACTCAACCCTACTTCCAATTTGGTTATCACCACTAACTCCAATAATGTTTCACTTAAAAACAATACAAAAGAAGAAAAAATAATTAAAGAGGACCTTTATTCTGTACTTCTGTTTCCACTCTGCCTTGAAACAAATGCATCAATAATATTAGCTATACTAGAAAGTGCAGTTAGAACATTTGACTAAAATAACTACCTGAACTATATGAAAATGATGGCATTGCTACATAAACTTTGAGTGTCATTGATACTGACAGTTTTTATATTGGCATTTCTATCCTGGGAGGCCAAGGTATTACTACATACAATGAATTGAGAGTATAATACCTGCCTTAAGCTTTCAGAATTGCATTTCAACACTATTGTGCAAAACTCCATAACTACTCCAATGTAGAATTTGATATGACAAAAATTAGCTGAAGGAAGAATGAAATGTGTTAGAAGAAACTAAACTCAGAGGCCACATACAAGATTAAATTTTATGTCAGTGTGAGTATGGTATAATGAGCTGTAAATTGGCTGTGGAAGGTGTACTTTAGATAGCATAATATTACATGAGGGCATCTTCAGAGGAGTAGTTTCAACTAGCACTAAAATTATTTGATAGAAGATTATCTTGTAGGGGTAGAAGTGGATAGAGTAAGATCTGATTCCTTTCAAAAGACTAGAACTTTGTGATTTTTTGTTTGGCATTACACCTCCATGCCACAACATGATACTCTTAACATCTTCTCCATATCTTTTCCATCCCTGAGAAAGCAGAGAAGGAAGATGAAAGGAACTCCTTGCTGTAGAGTTATATCAATTTCCTTCTCAAATTAGAGAACTCTCAGATTTTAGCTTGATTGATGGCAAAGATCTTTCTCTGTAGCTTGTTGTGACCATGTGTCCAAATTCTCGCACCAGTGTACAGCCTGTCATTGCTAAAGAGGAATAAACAAGCACCTGCAACCCTACTTTTAAATCTCTTAGCTGTTGCTGGGGAACAATGATAATGGCAGAGCCAACTGTGGACATGGATGGCAAAAACATATTTACAATAGAAGATTGCTGTACTAGCCCTGAACATCTTTATTTGAACAATTCCTTTACAGAGAAATAAACTTCTGTTTTTATATAAGCCACAGGTTTGTGTGCATGCCTCCACTTACAACAACTAATACAGAGAGACAGCTGAGTTGAATTTGGAACTTGGAAGAACTATCAAAACTTTGATTGTGACAAGGTGTGTCCATGTCAAAGGGCAGACTGCCTCAGGACATGATTTGAATGAATGGGAAGTAAGCAACTGGTGTTTTTCCAACATTGCCTGCTTTCCCACAGCACCCCTGTAAAAGCGTCATGGCTTCTAGTCATATCAGAGTTAAAGCCTCCTACAGAGACCAATATAAGTATTGGAGAAAATGCACAGATAAATTATTTGAAGGCTTCAGTGTACAACCAAGACAGCCTAAACTTGAGTGATCATTACCTCAGAGAAAAGGATGGCACTAAGCCATGTGTCACATGCTTCCCACCGCCATTTCACTCAGGGCATTTGCGGATTTACAGTGCAGGGAATAGAAATATCAGGAAAGAGCATCCTGTGGTTTTGGCCCATCTCATTGGGATAAGGAGTCAAAAACTGGAGGTCAGGATTGTCAAGGAGACCTAATTTTGAAAGGGTAGAGGAAAACAACCAAGAAATTAGTCTGATATTCTACATGTCATTTGCCACTGAACATCTAAGTTGATGACACGGTACTATTTTCAGTCAAAATAAACTTAAAGCAAGACATATATGATATAAAAGGGAACATTTAGCTCTGATAAAAAGCTCAATTGAAAAAAAAACTATAAAATTCCTAAATTTTCATGAAGCTAACAGTATAACTTCAAAATATGTAACAAAGCAACAACTCATTAAAGTTGAAATTGTAAAATATTGAATCATAATTAGAGATATCAATGCAATTCTTTCCATAACATAGAAAAATCAGACAAAAATTCAGAATAGATAATATTTGAACAGCAAAATTAACAAATGTGATAAAAGTCACATGTATAGAACCATATCCCCCAACAATGAAATTATGTTCAAGAAAATATGAAAACTTTAATATTGATCAAATTCTGGACAAATATAAATTTATTTCAAAGGTCAAAACCATACTGAGACTATTTATTAATCACAATGAAAGCAAACTAAAAGTCAATACCAAAAAGATAACACAAGACAATGTTATTAAGCAAAACATTTCTAAGCAGTTGACATGCCGTGTTTCAATGAAGAAATCATAAAATATTTTGAATCAAATAATATGATAGTAAATGTGTATATTTTACATACAGAAATTGTTTGAATCAAATAATAATGCAAGTAAAATGTATTGTAACTTGTGGGAACCAGAGGAATCTGTCTTCAATAGGAAGTTTATAGCCTTAAATGTGTAACAGAAAAAATGCATAACAAAGTCCACAATTTAAGCATTTAACTACCAAATTGCAGTGGGTTGAATGTTAGCCTTCAGAAAGTATGTCAACATCTAATTCCCAGAACCTGTGAATGTTACCTCAGTTAGTAAAAGGGTCTTTGCAAATTTTACTAAATTAAGGATCTTGAAATGAAGAATCATCTTAGATATTCCCTTGGGCCCTTCATCCAATGACAAGTGTTCTTATAAGAGATCCACAGGGAGATTTGACATACAGAAGAGGAGACAGTGTGACCACAGATGAAGAGATTGGAGGGATGCATCCCCAGTCAAGGAATTCCTGGAGCCACCAGAAGCTGGAAAAGCCAAAGTCGAGAACTTCCCTAAGAGTCACTGGAGGTAATTCAGCCCCGCCAGCACCTTGACTTTGGATTCCTGGCATCCAGAACTGTGAAAGAAGAAATGCCTGCTGTTTTAGACCATCAAATTTGTTACAGCAGTCACAGGAAACTAGTACACTAATATACAAGGCTAGAAAAAGCAAAGCAAATCAATTCCAAGGGAAGTAGAAGGAAATTATGATAAATGTGATGTGAGAAAACAATTTTTTTTAAAAAATTTTTTAATAAAAATAAAATTTATGGTATTAATAAAACTGATTAATAAACCATATATTCTATGCCAGGAATAACAATAAACATTACTATATATCTTAAAGATATCAAAAATAAGAAATATTAAGAAAAATTTTAATTTGTATATAAAAACAATTTTCTTAGAAACCAAATATAATTGACACAAGAAGAACTAGGAGATCTAAATAAAATGCTCTACTTATTAATGAACCTGATTTCATAATTTTTTATTTTCTTACAAAGAAAACTCCAGTCTCAGATGAGATTCACTTGAGGATCCCTTCAAACATTTAAGGAGAAAACATCTGCTTTATACAAATTCATCTAAAAATAGAAAATATATTCTTGCCACCTCATTTTGGAAAGTCAGCAGAACATAGAAATAAGAATAAATTATTGACTACAAATACAAATGAGATACTCATGCAAAAAAAAAATCCCACTGACATTCAAAACACCTTCTGTGTGTGTAATTTTGTCACCTCCCTCATTGTCCTAGGTCCACAAGGTTATTATTGTTTCTTATATTTTCTTGAACAAACCTTGCTGCTTAATACTAGGTTTCACTATGATGAAGTAATGTTATTACTCCATCTTCTTTATAGTAGCACAGGGTACTTCTTAATTATCAAAATTATCATGTCCCTATGTAAAAGTAGTTTTGGTTTTCAGATTCTTAATTCTTAGTTTGATCATTCAGAATTTTATTATTTGATCTTGATCTTTCTATTTTCATTTATTAGCTAAACTTTCAATCCCTACCTGCCAATCAACCTGCCACACTGAACATTTTAACATCCCACCATAGTGACTAATTCAAGTGGCAGCACATTACCTGTGGTAGTTGATTGCACATATTCTGTTCTTTCTTTTTCATTGTAGATCCTGTATGTTAGAGGCATGTATCTTATCATATGTAACTGGAATGTGAAGAACACTGACAGAATCCAATTAAGATGAGATATGATACAACAGAGATTCTGGAAACAGAACTTAACAGAGCAGTTGGAATAAATATTGATTTGTCTCCTTTTGAATATGGTATGACTATGATGAATTTAAACATGCATTTTTTTAAGCTTTCTGAGTGAGAAGGAGGGTATATACCAATATTAAGCTGACAAATGATAGATTCCGGACATTGCTATTGTCTTTTTAGTGATCCTTCATGCCCTACTCCATTGTGTAGCAGCCAGATTAATCATGATTAGTTTAAGAAAAACAGTACTATCTCATGTGTAATATTTATGGTTCAAGATTATTCAATTGACCTAATATCTTCAAACCAGAAGAAAATAAAACTTTTACATCAAAGCTGTTGGATGAGTTATTTTTCCTCTGTCCTTGTCTGAGTAATAAAACATATACTTCTGTGTATGGCTATTAGTGGTTTTGCCACCTTAGGTTGAAGCTCAGATACAGATAAGGGTAGAGAAAAGAGATTCACCAGGAAGTGTAGTTAGTACTGCAAAAGAACTATGTGTATATTCCACCCAACCTCTGAACTATTAAGTTAGAGCTGTCAATATATTGACTCTTTGGTTTAAACCAGATAGAGTTTTCCATTATTTGAAACTAAAGCCGCTAGATATGGAACAAGATAGAACGATCTTATCAGAACGACCTTTTGTTGTTGATTTACTTTTTTCAAGTGATTAAAAAAGGTGATTTTTTTCTTAGAGAGGACTGACTTTTGAAAGAGATCATAAATGTAGTGTATTCTTGTTGATTTAAAGTACCTTTGAAACATATAAGTAGATTTTGTCAATTATGTCATTGATCAGAAACTCAGATGAGAATACTAGAACATATAGAGCCCGTAAATAACAAGAGAAGCATTTTTTTTCAAGGAAGAAATTATAGCATGAACACAAAGCAGGGTTTTGAATAAACAGTGTAGAAATACAGTAATTCGCCAAGAGGAAGAAGAGAATAAGCCTGAAAAGAAAACTACCGAGGAGTGGCCAAAGATGATGTTCACAGCAAAGCAGGGCAGTGTGATATCACACACACACACACACACACACACACACACACACACACACACAAACACTTAGAAAGAAAAAAGTTTAAGAACATAGTACACTATTGCCAAATTCTGTTGCTAGGTCCTGTAAAATGAGAATTAAACTGTTCACTGGATTAGAAAAGTTTGTTTCCATGAATAAGATTTGGATCAGAAGTCACACAAAGTCATTTGAAAATTTAGTAGAAAATGAGGACATAGAAATAACATAGATTTGGCTGGTAAGAAAAAAACATGCAGAAGTTACAGATATGTGGTAATTTAAAGAAGTTGCATGTATTTGTATATTTTGGTATTATTTTTTTAAATTTTCAATTACCGGCTTAATTTTTTTAAACAATTTTACGTTTACAGAAAAATTGATAAAAAAGTACAGAGTCCCCATATGCTCCCTCTGCCCCTAACATTTTCACCTATTATTAAAATCTTGCATTAGTGTGATACATTTGTTATAAATGATAAGCAAATATTAATGCATTATTATTAACTAAAATACATAGTTCATATTAGGGCTAACTCTTTGTGTTGTAAAGTTCTATGGGTTTTGATAATGCATAATGTTGTGTAGTCAACATTGCAGTACCATACAGAACAGTTTCACTTGTCCTAAAAAGTTTCTGTACTGTGTTTTTTCCTCTTTCTACTCTCTCCCTCTCCCTGGAAACCACTGATCGTTTTACTGTCTCAGTAGTTTTCGTTTTCTACAATGTCATATAGTTGGAATCAAACACTACGTAGACTTTTCAGGTTGATTTCTTTCACTTAATAATACGCATTTAAGATCCCTCCATGTCTTTTCATGCTTTTGTGATATATCTTTTGAACATTGAATAATATTTAATTATATGGATGTACCACAATGTGTTTATCCATTCACCTATTGCATGTATTTTTTTTTTTTTGGTGGTCATACTTACATGTATTTATCTGTTTAAAGGAAAGAATTCAGAAGAAACTCTTAAAGGTACTGAAGTGTTAAGGGGCAGTCAATAGAGTAATGCTTCATATAAGGTAGAAGAATTTTCATTTAACTGAGGAAGGTACCCTGTCTCTGTTGAAAACCAGGAGAAAATAAGGGGTACAGATATACAGAAGTTTGTAAATTTGAGCTCTTGTCTCACAGCTTTTCTTTAATCTGTGAATTGGTGACTGGGCCCATCAGTTAATAAGGAAAAAGGAAACCAGTAAAGAGGAATGTTTGTAACATGTAAGCACAAGTGTTGGAGAGCGAGTTTGTACTCTTTCATATGTAATGGTATTCGTGGAACAGAAGTCAATGTATTTGCTCTCACTTGAAGCTTTTGCAAGAAGTTTTTAGTGCTTATTTTAATTAAATTCTCTCTAATTGCACCTATAGGTGAATAATATGACCATAGAAATTTATTTTATATAAACAGTATTTTCCTAAAATAAAGTTGTTTTACCGTTTTAGCACTTGGTATTATTGAAATCTTTCATTATTCATTTTGATTTTATAATGCTTTATCTTACCTTTTTCAATTAAAACAGTACAAAAATGCAAAATTTAATTTTATTTTTAAAGCATATTTAAATTATATAAACTCAGAGAAAAATAATTGCATTCTGTAAATAATGTATCCATTCATAATTGTTCTAATGACACTTCATTTTCCTAAATAAGAAATTTTCTGCAACTGCTAGAAAAATTATTTTGAAAAGAACTCCCACTAAAAAATAAATTGTGACCACATGTTTATTGTTAATTAGGTATTCATATGTAAAATTCACAACATTAGAATTTATGATTATGCAATTAAAATAATCTCATCTTGGGAAAAAATATATCCAGATATTTTCAGATAAACAATGAAAACATACACATTAGTGTTTCCTGAAAAAAAATATCTGTAGCAATAAATATATCAACATCGAAAAAGGTGATACCTATAAAATTATAACTTAGTGGTTTTCAGGAATTCTGTCTATAAAATCCATTCTACTTTTCTCAATCTGCATGTACAGGCATACCTTGGAGATATTGTGGGTTCGGTTCCAGACCACTGCCATAAAGCAAATATAGCAAGCAATAAAGTGAGTCACACAATTTTGGGGGGTTTCTCCGTGCATATAAAAGTTACATTTACACTGTACTATAATCTGTTAAAGTGTGCAATGGCATTATGGCTAAAGAAACAATGTACATTGTAAACAATGTTAGTTTAAAGATACTTTATTGCTAAAAAATGCTTACCATTATCTGGGCCTTTGGCTAGTCATAATCTTTTGCAATAGTGACATCAAAGATCACTGACCACAGGGCATGATAAAAAGTATAGTAATAACAAAAGATTTGAAATATTTCTAGAATTACTGAAATGAAACACAAAGTGAGATAATACTTTGCCCATTGATGAAAACTAAATCTTTAATTTGTATGAAATGCAATAAAGCAAAGAGCAATAAAATGAGGTATGCTTGTACTAAAAATAATATCACTTTTAAGAAGGAACATAAATAATATTTGGTGATTTATGATAAAAAACAATCTGGAAGTTATAATGTAAATTAAAACAATATCATTTTTAAATTTACTTATTATATATGAATCTCTTGAATATCCATAAAATTAAAGAGTATCTGCAATGTATATGAAATTAATATTATTTAAAGACAACAAAAAACAAATAATTATGCTTTACTGGGGATGAGGAGATACAATTCCTAGAAATGATTTAAAAGTAAACATTATTTAGAAGGCCTCAGGCACGTGAAATGTCTAGCAGCTATTTGACCTAAATATTCTGCTTCTAGGCGAGCTGAAACAGATTGATGTTGAGAAGAACATTTTTTTTGTTATCTGGAACTTAGATTATGTAATCATTCCAATACCTATTTAAATAATATGAAGTTACAATAAAGGAATAGGAGCCACAGTATTTTCAGTAATATTTTTCCTTAAAATTTGATTAAACAAGTATATGAAGCCTTGGCTCAAAATGATATTTTTGTTTTGTTTTGTTTTTAGTTTTGCATTACTGTTGGGAAACTGTGCCAATATCTTTGTGTTTATATGTAAAGCCAGCTTGGTTCTAGGTTTTATTAATTACAGACAGAAAGGTCTTCACCTGTATGCACATCTGGAAGGATATTTGCAAAGAGCAAAGGACTTAGAATCCCTTTATTGAGGTAACTGTTCACATGTTCCAGGATTCCTAGTCTTTCACATTTTGGACTTAAGGGTCAGTCATTCTCTGCCTCCCAAACAATGATAATCAAATTCTCCTCTCCCCAGATTTCTAAAATTTCTACCTGGGGACATACACATGCACACGCGCACACACACACACACACACACACACACACACGCACACACACAGATAGATACATAAATCCATCTCTCTCTATTATATGTTTATATATATTTATTGGTAATATTTTTTCTTCCAGTTTTATTGATATATAATTGACATGGAGCCCTGTAAAAGTTTAAGGTACATGGCATAATAATTTAACTTACCTACATCCCAAAATAATTATCACAGTAAGTTTAGTGAACATTCATCATCTCATATAGATATAAAATTAAAGAAATAGAAAAATATATTTTTCCTTGTGATGTGGACTTACTCTTTTAATAACTTTCATATGTAACATATAATTGGAAGTTTGTGCCTTTTTACAGCCTTCCTGAATTGCCCCTCCCACCGCCCCCTGCCTCTGGTAACCACAAATCTGATCTCTTTTTCTATGAGTTTGTTTGTTTGTTTTTGAAGTGTAATTGATCTACAACACTGTGTTAATTCTGTTACACAACATAGTGTTTCAGTATTCCTATACATTCAAAATGATCACCAGGACAAGTCTAGTTACAATATGTCACCATATAAAGATCCTACATAGTTATTGACTATATGCCCCACACTGTACATTTCATATCAGTGACTCACTTATTTTGCAACTGGAAATCTCCCATACCAGTTTTTTTAGAGTATTTGTACACTAAATAACTCAATAAATATACTAAATACTAAGTAGTACTCAAACACCATTTTAGTCTTACTGAACTTAAAAACAATCATTTTCTCTGCCTTCTTATGGGATCAAAGGAGTTAGGTGAGAAAAGTTAAGATGTCTGTGACATATTATGGAAAATTAGAAAAAAGAGTTTGGTGGATGTTTGCATTTCCATTTTTAATTCAAATAATTATAAAATGTATTCTCTTTCCTTTTTAAAGAAACTTATTAGATTCTAACTTATCAAAAATATGTTTCCTCAAATGCATGCACATGTTTACAAGATCAGCATGCTATGAAATTTGTGCTTTAATCAATTCAACAAAATGAAATTTCATTAGCAAATTTATAGGTGTCTCATAGATACACAAAATATAGTTGATTGGATCTTTATGTATATGCAAACAATCTAAGACAATCATTGGCTGCTTCAGATTAATCAAGGGGATATTTGTGGTCAGGAAACTAGGTAGCATCCAAGTCCCTTTTGGATTTATTGTCACTGATATGGTATCACAGTCACATGATGTTAGTGCAAGCTGAAACAAAGATGTGGCTTTGTAATTGTGAACAATTTATCTATTGTATATATCTATTTTATATTTGCAAATTTACAGTTTACTTTTTTATTAGGTGCATGTTTCCACTTTGGTTTTGAAAATTATTCACGGTGGGAAAGAATGGTAATAGGCATTCTGAATTATTTCTCATAGGGTGAGGCTTAGATTAATTTTGAATGTCCATGAAACTTATATTTTTTCCCAGATAAATTCAGGGTCAAAAGTAAAATTAACCAATTAATGATATTGTTATTTTACTAATATCAATTTTATTAATTACTCTGTAATACTGATTTACCAAAAATCAATGAATTATTATTTCTGCAAGGAAGACCATTATTTCTCCACATAAGTTAATCCAAATTATAATTTTTCTGGAATGAATCTTGTACACTGAGGTTCATAAATAAAAAAAATATTTAATTGGACTACAAAGTGATGATTGTTTCATTTTTATCCAAGCCTACATATAACTATTGTCTCAGAGGTTTCTAAGACCACTCTCAGGTTTGATGATTTGCTAGAAAGACCCACATAATTCAAAAAGCTGTTACACTCACAGTTACAGTTTATTGCAGTAGAAGGATGTGAATAGATTAAAATCAGCAAAGAGGAAAAAGGTGCATTAGGGCAGAGCTCAGGAGAAACCAGGTGCTGACTTCCGATTGTCCTCTGCCAGTAGAATCAAATAGCATTTAATTCTCCCAGCAATGATGTGATGACACTTGCAAAGTGTGGCCAAAGAATCTCAGTCCTTCTGGAGACTTGAAGCCAGAGTTCTTATTGGTAACCTGTCATGTAGGCATGGGACACTCATGTGACTGACCTAAGTCACCTGGACTCCAGCCCCCGACAGGTCAGACTGATGCAGAGTGGCTCCAAATCCCAGGCACACAAAAATAAGTTTTCACCATAAGTTACATGTTAGCATAAACTATAAATAGCCCAGCATCTCAGACTTACAAAGACATTCTCGTCACGCAGGATATTCTAAAGGGCTCAGGGGTTATCTCCCTGGAGCAAGTCAAAAGTCAGTCTTTTCTTTGGAGTGTGCAGAGTTTGAGTACCCCAAACCTGCTGGATTAATCCTTTACTACCTTATTAAAACTTATAGGGCTCAGGAAATCCTAAGGTGATTCAATCATTTGAGAAATAATTTTGAGCTTTTTTCATGTGTCATGGGTGTTAAGGATACAGCGTTGAACAAAAGAGCCCCGATCCCCTGACTTCACAAAGCTTATGTTTTCCAAAGAAAGACAGTAAATTAAAAAAATAAAATAATAATTAAAAAATAAGAAAACATTATGTTAGCTGCTGATTAGTGCTATGTGAGAAATTAGAGACAATAGGAAGGGTGTGAAATGGGTTCAATTGTAATTAGGCTTTTCAGGAATGGCCTTACTGTAATGATGATATGTTAGCGAGTATGTGCAGGTGACAAGGAAGGAAACCTGATGGATGACTGGGTCAAGAACATGCCAAGTAGACAGAACAACATATACCAAGGCCCAGTAGGAGGTGCTTGTTGTGTTGGAAGAATAGTAAGGAGGCAGTGGGCTGAGACCCAAGAAGAATGAGAGAGAGGGAGAGAGAGTGGAGGAGAGAAAGAGGAGTAGTCGGGTCAGATGTGTTAACGGTCCTACAATTTTCCCTAATTATTTTCAGCAATAATTATTCATATGAACATTTATTATGAGACTATTATAGTTCTATTTTGAATTATGCAAAATGGTTTGGAATGATATCGATTACTAGAAGGAGATAAAGGCAATTTTGATCCTGGACTGTTAGAACAAAGGGCTGAGAAAATGCTTTGCCCCATGTAGTTTTTTTTAGAAGTTTGTCATTTGAAATGTTAAATCCAAATTGTCTCATAAATAGTATTTGTGAGTACCTATAATTGAGGATGTCATAGGTGGCCCTTTTCGTGGGAGAACAAACAGACCTTGGCACCACAGAGCTACTCAAAGAGATTGCCATGGGTCACTACTGTGGTAACAATGCTTCCTTTGCACTGTTCTTTCTTGGCCATTACTTTTCACATGCTTTTCTTCACACAGCTGGACTCCTTTGTTGTATGTAACATATTATGTGGAACCCATTTGCTCTCTGGTTGCCCGTGATTGAGAACAGATGTTATATGCCTTTATAATTGTCTTCCGGAAATCTCGATGCCTTTTAATGGCACTCTGTACCTTTTGTAATCAGGAGGGTTAGCTGTGTGCTTAGAGGCCTGTGAAATATAGAACTTTTTTTTGCAAGTACTCATTTTCAACCCCTGGGCCAGCTGTTCCCTAATCACTGCTTGCTAGAACAACTAACATTAATAAAGGTTTTTCACAACAGGTATTAATGCTTTTCTGAAACAGATAAGGCCATTTGGCTTTTCTTGGAATGGGAAAGCATTGAACTATGGAAGATAAAAAGTTTCTTCATGAAAGAAAATTTTTATTTTCCTTAATCTTTTCCATTCAAAATAAGTTAATTCTCAGTCTTTAACCATATAATGAAAAAGACTAAATAAAACACAAGTTATTCTTAAATTTGAGTCATCAAGTTCAAAATATATCTTCATGATTTAAGATTATTTTGATTGGATCAAATGGAATAATATGAATAAAATCACGCAGCCTTCTACACAAATGCTGAATTTTTTTCTCTGGAGAATTATGGATAAACTTATTCAGATTATGAGGAATTTGATTATGATTAATAAACACAATTTCACTGAATATATTTTATTCAGATAAAGAATATGCATGGGATTAATGCAAATGGCATTGTTTTCTTTCTTTTTTCTGCTTTCCCAAACTAAAGCAAAGTTTGACTAAAGTGAACCTCAGAGTTCTTAAGACTCCATGCCTTCATTTTGTTTCCAACATTAATATTAGTAATGATAACTCTCTTTATAAGGAGTTTTAGCATGTGCTGGACATTGACCAAGTGCTTTATAGCCGTCTCCCTTACTCCTTGCAATAATACTAGGCAGCAGTTGAGACTCT
This sequence comes from Lipotes vexillifer, assembly GCF_000442215.2. Classification (NCBI taxonomy): domain Eukaryota; kingdom Metazoa; phylum Chordata; class Mammalia; order Artiodactyla; family Lipotidae; genus Lipotes; species Lipotes vexillifer. Next base: position 610,954 of record NW_006796275.1, read on the forward strand.
AAACCCACTGCCCTTAAACCCTAATCTATTTGATTTCTCCAAAATCTTCCTTTGTCCATTTCCTGGTTATTACTCAATTATTATGCCTAATATTATTTAAAGCAACCATGTGTTCTGGAGTCTCTGTTGTACTCTAAAACAGTACAAATATACATTTATGTACATCAACTAGTTGCTTTCTCTAAATTCCTAACTAGACTTGAAGTTATAATTTAATCTAAAATCTTTCCAGTTAATATAATTCTCTTTAGCACATAAGAGTCTGGTCAATTTGATATGGGATTTTTTTAATGTTTAGGTTGATTTGTTAGAAATAGACATCTTTAAAATATTGAAACTTCCAGTCCATTAGCATCATATATCTATCCAATTTTCTACATCGTCTTAGTTTAAGCAATGGGTGTCAATTTTTTGCTGGCCCCACTTAATAAATTGGAAATGTTACTTCTTCCTATATTATCTGAATTATTTTGTGTAATGCTGGCATTATTTCTTTACTAAATACTTGGAATAAATTACTTGGAATATATTACAGTTGTACATCTTTTATAATTTCTGTTGTCCTCACAACCTTCTAATACTGTTTTCTGTCAAACCTTGCATAATGTTGTTCATGGTATCGTGTAACTTAATATTGGAATGCAGGTTGAAAGAATCAGTTTTCGGGATCTTCCTACTTGTATAACTAACTTATTTGGTTAATTGTCCCTCAAATTCTAGATGCCTCAAGAACCCCAATCTCTGATCTTTACTTATTTTACCCATTAAGAACATTGCTTTGTGATTTTCATTTCCTTTCCTTTGCTGTGATTTGAAAAGTGCCCCCCAGGCATAATATTGTGTGGAGCTTACTTCTTGTGATTCCTATCCCTCTAGGATCACAGTCTTCTACCTTCTATTGCCTGAGGGCTGAAACCAGTGGATGCATAAATTTTATACAGTATTGTGGTTGATGCTTTTGTAGGAGAGTAAGTCACTTGCCTATTTACTTCTCCATGGTCAAAGCTGGAACTAGCTTAAGCCTTGCTTTCCTTTCCATTGGAAAAGCATGTGAATTTTGTGTATTAGGGTTCTCTAGAGAAACAGAATCAATAGGAGGTGTGTGTGTGTGTGTGTGTGTGTGTGTGTGTGTGTGTGTGTGAGACAGAGAGAGAGAGAGAGAGAGAGAGAGAGAGAGAGAGAGATTTATTATAAGGAAATGATTCAAGCAGTTGTGGAAACTGGCAAGTTCAAATATGTAGCATGGGCCCATGGGCTGAAGACCCAAGAGAGTTGATAGTAAAGTTCCAACCTGAAGGTCAGCAGACACAGACCCAGAAGAGTCAACAGTCCACATGAACTCCAAAGGCTGGAGAATGCCCCTCTTACTCCAGGAAGGGTCATTTTTTTGTTGTTCTCTTCAGGTCTTCAACTGACTGAACGAGTCCCACTCACATTATGGAGGATAATCTGCTTTATTCAACTGATTAAATTGTTAGTCTCATCCAAAAACTCCCTTGCAGAAACACCCAGAATAATGTTTGACCAAATATCTGGGTACTACATGTCATTAAATTGATACATAAAATTAACCATCCCATTTCATAAGTCTATACATTGTTTTGTTGTAAGTTTCTATTTATATTTATTGAATTTTTTGTTTTCAATGTGACTTTCACCTTGTAATGTTTTTATTTTCCGATTATATTTGTTTTCTTGAAAACTTCCACCTTCCTATCGATCTCCCTCTTTCTCTCTCTCTCCCTCCCCCTCCCCCTCCTCTTCTCCTCCTCCCTCTCCTTCTTCTTTTTCCTACTGCAGTATCTTCTCCAGATAATTGTATCTCTTACTTTACCTCTTATTTAGGTTTAGTAAAATGGTCTGTACTGTCTTGATTTTGTAGAAAAGTATTTTTTTAGTTTATGCTTTTTTGATGCTCAGTTTCTATTTTCCAAGTGTCTTTTGATTTTTTCCTTTTCTCTTTGTTTTTTATCATCTCTTTTTTTAACAAACACCTTTTTGTCTTGTAACTTTTGTGTAAAATTTTGTAACTGTGAACTCTTATTTATCACAGTTCAATTCCATCCATTTGCCTTTTATATGAGCTAGGTTGTAAGCAACAAAAGTGAAATGTCAGACTCATTTCTCCTTTAGCATCTTTTCCACTCTTATTCTTTACAACCTAACTGGATGCTAATAGGGAAATTTGCTCGCAGACCCCTAGATCACACATCTCAAATTAAAAGACCTGTGACATTTACTTTTTGGAAAATCCATGTGCTTCTGCTGGGTTCAGTGGCCAGTTTTAAACCACCAGTAAGACCTTCTTATCTCAGTCCACTTTATAATGTCTGGCTGTTATGATTTAGGTTTTATGTGTAATATTTATGGTTCTGTTTTGTCCATTTTGAACAGTAACTACCCTTCTCTTTTTGAAGACTTACTGAATATCATAGAACATCTATTCTAAACTTTTCCAAATCTGCTAAATTTGTCAATTTTATTTGATTATCTACCATTCTATAAGTGTTATCTTATTTTCCATTTTACCATCAAAATCATTGTATCTTTGATGATAGATGTTAACTAAATCTATTATGGTAATCATTTCACATTATTGTGGTAATATATGTAAATCAAACCATCATGCTGCACACCTTAAACTTATGCAGTGATGTATATCAGTTATTTCTCCATAAAACTGGAAAAACTATCTGCCAGGTACATGAGGAAAAGTTAATATCCATAATCTATACATAATCCACTCATATCAAGATTAAATCGATGACTGGCCAAAGAACATGAAAAGACAAATCATGAAATGCAAATAGCCGATATACTCCTGGCATAACTATCTTCTCATCACTAATACACTTAAAATGACATGTCATTTGTCACCTAAGATTAGCACTATTAAAAATATCCACTGATGGGGCTTCCCTGGTGGCGCAGTGGTTGAGAGTCCGCCTGCCGATGCAGGGGACGCGGGTTCGTGCCCCGGTCCAGGAAGATCCCACATGCTGCGGAGCGGCTGGGCCTGTGAGCGATGGCCGCTGAGCTTGCGCGTCCACAGCCTGTGCTCCGCAACGGGAGAGGCCACAACAGTGAGAGGCCCACATACCACAAAAAAAGAAAAAAAAAAAATCCACTGTTGGCAAGGGCATGGAGGAATAAGCACTGCAATGCACTTAGGTGGAAGTGTGAAGTAGTAGAATTTTTGACCTTTTTAGAATGTAGTTTGCCAATGTTTATCATAATTTAAAATATGAATTCTAGGGATTTCCCTGGTGGGGCAGTGGTTAAGAATCCACCTGCCAATGTAGGGGGCATGGATTCAAGCCCTGGTCTGGGAAGATCTCACACGCCATGGAGCAACTAAACCCGTGTGCCACAACTACTGAGCCTGCGCTCTAGAGCCCGTGAGACACAGCTACTGAGCCCACATACTACAACTACTGAAGCCCGTGTGCCTAGAGCCCATGCTCCACAACAAGAGAAGACACCGCAATGAGAAGCCCGTGCACTACAATGAAGAGTAGCCCCCACTTGCCGCAACTAGAGAAAGCCCGCACGCAGCAACAAAGACCCAACACAGCCAAAAATAAATAAATAAATAAATAAATAAATAATAAAAATAAAATAAAATAAGAGTTCTAGCAATTCTATTTCTAGAAATTTATCCTAAGGAATTACATAATTGCCTATAATGGGATAAAACTAGAAACAACCTAAATGTCCAACTAGAGGGGAATGTTAAATAAATTATGATACATCCATATGGAGGATTCTTACTGTATTGATAACCTATCACTGTATAACAAAATTATTGAAAACTTAATGACTTAAAACAACAATAAACATTTATTATCCTTATCAAAAAATTGTATCTTTTAAGAAATATTCCTTAAAATCAACATCTCCCACACTACTGTGTTCTACAATTAAAAATGTCTTTTGTCTTCAGACATAATCTCAGCAGTTTTCTCAATGAGAGAAAGAGGTTTTCTCCCACATTCCCAAATTAGCTGTTTCTTTGGGAGGCAAAATAGAGCCCTGGGTAAGCAAAAAGACTCTGTAGTCACATTCCCTATTGTCAAATCCTTGACTTATTACTTGTGTAATTTTGGATAAATTACCTTATATCTCTTTGCCCAATCCTCAAGAAGAAAATTTAACAATAGTGGTCATCATTCAGTGGTTTTTTTCATTATTAATTAAATTAATTAATAATGAAAAATACTTAGAACCAGGTTTAGCATATATTTAAATACTCAGTATATGTGAGGTATTTTACAATAAATATTTTCTAATTTCACTCTCTTGATTGTTTCCTTTTCTGTGCAAAAGCTTTTTAGTCTGTGAGGTCTCACTTATCTATTTTTGCCTTTGTATCTTGTTTCATGACCAATGTCATGAATCTTTTCTCTTATGTTTTCTTTTAGGAGTTTTACACTTTCACTTCTTACAGTTAAGTCTTTAATCTATTTTGAATTAATTTCTGTGTATGGTGTAAGATAAGCATCCAGTTTCATTCTTTTGCATATTAATATCCAATTTTCTTAACACCATTTGTTCTTGAGAGTATAAAGTCTCCATTGTGTATTTTTGACATCCTTGTCAAAGATTAGTTGACAGTATACACATAACTATTTTCTGGGTTCTTTATTCTGTTCCATTGGTCTTTAAGTCTGACTTTATGTCAATATCATACTGTTTTAATTACTGTAACTTTGTAATATATTTTGAAATCAGGAAATGTGATGCCACCAGTTTTGTTCTTGCTGAAGATTGCTTTGGCTCTTCAGGGTCCTTGTGGTTCCATATGACTTTTAAGATTTTCTCTATGTAAATTATGCCATTGGGATTTTGATAGGTATTGCATCGAATCTATAGATAGGTTTGGTTAGAGGAAACATTTTAACAATGCTAAGTCTTCTGTTCCATGGACACAGGTGTCTTTCCATTGATTTGTACCTTCTTTAATTTGTTTGTTTCATCAGTGTTTGGTTGTTTTCATTATATAAGTCTTTAATGTCCTTGGTAAAGTGTATCCCTAAGTAATTTATTCTTTTTGGTGCTATTGCCTAATTGATTTTCATATGTTGACCCATTCTTGCATCCCAGTAATAAATCCCACTTGGTTATGGTTCTGACCTTCTCCCTTAAAAGCTCACCTGACATTCTCATTCAGAATCATCTCTCTTTTGATTAACTTACTATCAAATGCTTGAGAACATTTATTGCATCAGCAAAATCCATTTATCTTTTTTTTTTTTTTTTTTGCTGTACGAGGGCCTCTCACTGCTGTGGCCTCTCCCGTTGTGGAGCACAGGCTCCGGACATGCAGGCTCAGCGGCCATGGCTCATGGGCCCAGCCGCTCTGCTGCATGTGGGATCTTCCCGGACCAGGGCACGAACCCGTGTCCCCTGCATCAGTAGGTGGACTCTCAACCACTGCGCCACCAGGGAAGCCCCAAATCCATTTATCTTTAACCTAACCATGAACATGAGTCCATCACATTCATTGGCCCCAACCTCACTTAAAGAGAGAGGATTATACAGGGTATGTACACCATCTGAGCTTTCTGCCTTCCACACTCAGATACAACATTTTTTGTTAAAAAATATAAACATCGTGTAGTCAATTTTGCTTCATAAATTTTGCTGAAATAAATGACTACTATTATCGTAATTTTGCTAGGATCAAAATTGTAATGGGTTATTATTTTTTTCTTTTAGTAAACTATAGCATCAAGAATTCCAATAGTGATTGAAAGATGTAATAAGTTTATATTTCCTTTAGAATCTAACCTTCTGTGATTTTAATCACATGAACTGTGGATTTTACTGACTTGTGCTGTCCAAAACAATAGCCATTGGCCACATATGGATTTTTAAATTTAAATAAATTAAAATTAAATAATATTAAAAATTAGTTTCTGGGGACTTCCCTGGTGGCACAGTGGTTAAGATTCTGCCTGCCAGTGCAGGGGACACGAGTTCAATCCCTTGTCTGGGGAGATCCCACATGTCACGGAGTAACTAAGCCCGTGTGACACAACTACTGAGCCTGTGCTCTAGAGCTCACGTGCCACACTGCTGAAGCCCATGTGCCTAGAGCCCGTGCTCCACAACAAGATAAACCACTGCAAAGAGAAGCCCGCACACAACAACGAAGAGTAGCCCCCACTTGAGGCAATTAGAGAAAGCCGGTACGCAGCAATGAAGACTCAACGCAGACAAAAAAAAAAAAAAAATTAGTTTCTGGTCATACTAGCCATTTACTGGCATATGTGGCTACTGGATACTGCATTGGAAAGTGCAGATATAGAACAGTTCCATCATCAAAGAAATTTCTATTGCACAACCCTGACTTGTAGCTCTGATTCTCGACCTTCAGTATGCTCCAGAATCACCTGAAAGGCTTCTAAAACAGTGTGCTAAGACTAAAGTGAGGTCTGTGAATTTGCATTTCTATTAAGTTCCAAGACTGAAGTTGCTCCTCTGGGAACCACAATTTAAGAGCCATTAATTTAGCTTTATTGATCCATTTGCATAAACTTACAGAAAAAAAAGGTAACTCTATCCTAAGGAATAGACAAATCTTGCATCTAAGCATGTATTTTATAGTAAAAGTCCTGATAGCAAAGAAGATAATTGTTCCCAGTTAATAGTATTTTGCTACTACCTGCAGGTAAAAATAGATATAAACTATTATAATAATTTCAGTCTTTTAGACAAACTGAATACTATGGTCAGGAAAATGTGTTAAAAAAATAAAAATCGATGTGTAGAAAATAGTTGTATTCCTTGTCAAGAATTTCCTGTGATAAGAGAATGGCAGAGTAATAATAAACAATGGTATTTAATTATAATCTATTTTCTGTCTAATAGAAGAGATAATTACCTGAAATGATATTTATTCAAATACAATATAGTTTCTGTTTTAGGAACAGAAACCATAATGGATAGTTCATTTTAATTATGTTCTGCTTATTGTTAAAACTAATTTACCTTTAATTAGCAGTCAGACGTGCTACCATTGCGCCACGAGGTCCTGCGGGTAATTTGCTGTTAATCAAATAAAAATTTGAAAAACAGAAATTAAAAGTATTCTATAAAAAGTATTTAATAAAAAGAGTAGATATCCGTGGCTTAATAGTGTCTTTTTGAAGGAAAGTCTGGAGATATTACTCTGAATTTGAACTAAGTATGACATATATGTACCAGCTGCGTGTATGATTTTATTTAAGGATAACCCTAGAAATTATAATATGTATATCTATAAAATTTTAAAGTTTTTTTTTAACTTTTTTCTTTCAGACAGTATAAAGCATGTGAGAAAGATAATGTAAGAGTGAAATTCCTCATGACATATTTTCAACATATTTCCCTATTGCCTAGCTTAGAGCTTTCATTGTTGTGTGAGCCTCTTCATCTATCTTGATTAAAAACGATCAACCCAACCATTCAGTTTCTTCCCCTCAGCTTTGAGTTGGCTAAACAGTATAGGTAATAACATGCTAATTGATAGGATCTCACCTAAAAAGCCCTACATATTATTGCCTTCAATCCCCACTTCCCCCCAGTATTTGGGTTTACTACTGTTTGTAGGTAACTCAAAACTACTCTGTTACATCTAAGGTTCCTTACTTTTCTGACTTTCTTTTCACTTTCAGTAATAAACTTGTTTTGCAGAAAAATGTAGAAACATCAGGTGTGATTCCCTCGATTTATTGCAATACCAATTACAAATTGCTTACACCTGCACACACTCATAATTTCATTCTTTCTCAGGATGGAAGAAAGAGTTGCCTCCAACTCTCATGACCAAACTCTTCACTCATATCACAGGTTTGCTCTCATCTCTTCTCTTCAAGTATATTATCTTCCCATTCAGATTCAGTCTCTCTCCCTCTCTCTCTCTCTCCCTCTCTCTCTATCTCTACACATATATCTTTTCAATGAATATTTAAACCTCTGAAATCTCTTCCACTACAAAAAGAAACCAACGAAACTAGATTGACCACACATCTTTCAACTTACCTGTAGTGTCAGGATTCTTACCAAAAAATTCTAAACCTGCTATCATTAACTCCTTGCTGTTCTATGATGTACTAGTGAAGATTTAGCAACTGGTTTTTTGAGTTTCTATGTAAGTGTTGGTTGCTATTACTGTCTATGTTGGTGAGTAAAACAAAAAAGAATGCCAATCTATGTTGGAAATTCACTCACTTGTCAATGATGCAAGTGACTACTCTGCTGAATCAGAAGTGTTCGAATACGGGATTACTATTTTCTCAATTTTTTTTGTTGTTATTTACAAAGTAACTGCAGACAAAACATATTTAACTGTGTTATCTCAATCACACTCTTTAGTCTAGAGATTTAACAAAACCATAAACAAAGTCCTGATTAGTATTGTTTGCTAGTGTATGTGGGGTAAATATGCTTATCATGGTCAGTTTCCAGTTACCATTATGATGTCCCTAAGTACAAAGTTGGAAAGAGATGTGCAGCAACACATCACTAGTATTATGTAGTATTTCCACCACATAGATACAATAGAGGCAAATAACTCAAGAGCATGAACAGTAGGAAAATGCAGTAAAACAATTAGGAAGCAACGAGTTTTGTGTGTATATTAAATATATTTGTTAAGCTTGTATGACTTAGTGTTAGTACAAACTGTGTATAGCAGTTAACTCTCAAAATTCTTAAAAATGTAACAAAAATGTAACTTTGGCTCTTGTGAGCTGGTACAAACTGGCTCCAGCCTGCCATTGTGATGATCCCAAGAGTTCTGCAAACTACATACTTTCCACGTGTGGGAACTTTGAGGGAGCCAAATAAATAATAAATATCTTTTTCTACATGAATTCTGAACAAATTGAGAAGTGGAAAATACATTTACGGGAGCCAAAAGTAAACCATTTTGATGACAATAACTAAATTGGAGAATATGGCTTCAGGTTTGATGGCTAATACTGAGCACCAACATTAGGAAGACTTCCCACAGTTATGAGTTGAATCATCCTCCCAAAAGATGTTGAAGTCCAAACCCCCAGTACCTGTGAATGTGACTTTATATGGAAATAGAATCTTTGTATATGATCAAGTGAAGTCAAGGACGTTAGAGTAGACCCTAGTCCTGTATGAGTGGTATCCTTATAAAATGGGAAACTTGGACACAGAGATAGACAATTACAGAGGCAAGACTATGTGAAGTCTCCAGTAGATGGGAGAACACCATCTACTAGCCAAGGAAAACCTGAGATTACCAGAAGTTGGGAAAGAGGCACGGGACAAATTCTATCTCAGAGCTCTCAGAAGGAACCAGCTCTGCTTACATCTTGATTTCAACTTCTAACTTCCAGAATTATAAGGCAATAAATTTCTGTTGCCACTCAGTTTGTGGATCTTCTTTTTTTTTCATTTTTTTAAAATATCTTTATTGGGGTATAATTGCTTTACAATGGTGTGTTAGTTTCTGCTTTATAACAAAGTGAATCAGTTATACATATACATATGTTCTCATATCTCTTCCCTCTTGCATCTCCCTCCCTCCCACCTTCCCTATCCTACCCCTCCAGGAGGTCATAAAGCACCGAGCTGATCTCCCTGTGCTATGCGGCTGCTTCCCACTAGCTATCTACCTGACGTTTGGTAGTGTATATATGGCCATGCCTCTCTCTCGCTTTGTCACAGCTCACCCTTCCCCCTCCCCATATCCTCAAGTCCGTTCTCCAGTAGGTCTGTGTTTTTATTCCTGTCTTAACTCTAGGTTCTTCATGACATTTTTTTTTCTTAAATTCCATATATATGTGTTAACATACAGTATTTGTCTTTCTCTTTCTGACTTACTTCACTCTATATGACAGACTCTAGGTCCATCCACCTCATTACAAATAGCTCAGTTTCATTTCTTTTTATGGCTGAGTAATATTCCATTGTATATATGTGCCACATCTTCTTTATCCATTCATCAAACAATGGGCATTTAGGTTGTTTCCATCTCCGGGCTATTGTAAATAGAGCTGCAATGAACATTTTGGTACATGACTCTTTTTGAATTATGGTTTTCTCAGGGTATATGCCCAGTAGTGGGATTGCTGGGTCGTATGGTAGTTCTATTTGTAGTTTTTTAAGGAACCTCCATACTGTTCTCCATGGTGGCTGTACCGGTTCACAGCAGTCCCAGTAAATTAATGCACCCGTCCCATCATGGTGTCATTTGATAAGGATAGCACTCTCCCTGTTGAGGAGGAAGCACCACTACATAAGAGCACTGGAAAGTCATATGAAAGTCACTCATTCTCAAAGTGAAGAAGGGCATAGCTAAGCTAAAGCTCAATTACTCATTCCAAATGTAATAATCAAATAAGTCACTGTATAGTCTTATGCAGAGTGAATAAAGGTGTGAAAGACAATAAGTGTGCTTAGGAAAAAACAATTATTATCACATAAACTATGAATGCTTCTTTAACACCCAAAAATCCATGAGAAATGCTCTTGCATAGATAAAAAAAAAAACTTCTATAGGCACATTTTTTTAGTTAATTTTTATTGGAGTATAGTTGATTTACAATGTGTTAGTTTCTACTGTACAACAAAGTGAATCAGTTATACATATACATATATCCACTCTTTTTTACATTCTTTTCCCATATAGTCCATTACAGAGTATCAAGTAGAGTTCCCTGTGCTATACAGAAGGTTCTTACTAGTTATCTGTTTTATATATAGTAGTGTGTATATGTTAATCCCAGTCTCCCAATGTATCCCTCTCCCCCCCTTCCCCCTTGGTAACCATAAGTTTTTTTTCTACATCTGTGACTCTATTTCTGTTTTGTAAATAAGTACATTTGTACCTACAGACACATTTTGACCCAATGTTACCTGAGTGTCCACAACCTTGGGCACTTTTAAATATTTCCTCTCATAATTTATTTTTCAGATATTTCATAGTACTAATTTTCCTTCTTCTCTCATTTTGCAGTTGGTCTCTTATAAGGACATCTCTCTTTAGCTATCCTGTTACCCATGATGCTCCCTTCATTTATATATCTCCAATATGCTCTCTGGATGACCTTGTTTGTTCCCTTGTGTTCAGTTAGCAAACAAAATGGACATAATTCTCTGTATCTGAGGTCCAGATGGTTTTAATGAGCTCATAAGCATGCCATTGCTGACATTTGATCCTTTCTCCTCATATATACAGAGGAAATATCAACTTTAACAGTATCTACAGCAGGCATTATCAACAGTATGTATCTCCAACTCTATATTTTCATAATTGAATGATCAAATTTCTCCCTAATATTTTCCTTTTCTCTGTTCCCTAACTTGTTTTAGGGTACCATTGTCTATGTACGGAGGACTCAAATCTAAGGATCATTCTCTCTCCCCTCTTCCTAAATAGACCATCAAGCAAAAATTGCCAACAGACCTTAATAATTCCCCAAATAGACTCTTCACTGGTTCTTTCTCCCAGACTGCTTCCCTTCATTCAAATTTCTATACTGGAAAACAGGATCTTCATGAAACAAAAATTTTATCATGCTCTTCCCCCGCTTAAACATCTTAAAGGCTCCTGAAGGACCTCAAAGAAAAGTCTAAATTTCTAAGAATCTTGTTTAAATTGTTGTTTATACCTAGATCTCATTTTGTCATATATATATTGATACATTTGTATTGAGATTTACTATAAATTATCTTCCCTTTGGGCCTGTACACTGGCTAGCCTCTGCTCCCCAACTTTCCTCTGTAAATTATTTTCTTTTTTTACATTTGACCTTTTATCAGGAAATAATAGTTGGAGACAGAATCAGCAACCCAAAGAACCCCTGTACTCAGATATTCATATCTAAGTTAAGGAAATGGGGGGCTAGGCCCTCAAATCTGATGCTAATAACCCTCAACCCAAAGAATTAAGGTCATACTTTACATTTTTAACAATTTCAACTTTTCTTTTTTTTCAACTCTATTGAGGTATAATTGACATATAATATTGTGTAACTTTAAGGTGTACACCTGCTGACATACTTACATAATACAATATGATTACCACCCTAGTGTTACTAACACCTCTATCATGTCATAACATTACCATCTCTTTTTTTGTGGTGAGAATATTTAAAATCTACTCTTATAGCCACTTTAAAGTATATAGTACAGTATTGCTAACTATAATCACAATGCTTTACATTAGATTCCCAGAATTTTTTATCTTCTAACTAGAAGTTTGCACCCTTTCACCAACATCTCCCATCTCCCCCACCTACCAGCTCCTGGTAACCAGCATTATACTCTCTGTTTCTATGAATTCAACTTTTTAGATTCCACATGAAAGTGGTATATATCATACAATATTTGTCCTTCAGTGCCTGCACTGTTCAGCGCAGTCAAAGCTGAAAAAGAAGTAGGAGAGTTGGGTTGATCTAAGGTTAACTTTTTAATCAAGGTAGATGAAGGGACTCCCATATCACTGAGAACACTAAGGAGGCGGTGCTCAAAGGGCAATGTCCTACTGTCCAGCCTGAGGAGGAAATAAACTAACAACAGGAGATGACTAATGACTGGAAGAAAGGTGAGGGCCAGCCATAGGGCACAGAAGAAAGTGAAAAAGTATTTGTTGGGGAAATGACAAAGTGAATAAAAATAAAATATTTTATTAATTATATTCTTGATGTTACCTATCTTTCTAATCTTTGTATCTTGGTTTTTCCTCTTAATTTCCTTAGCTTTTCTTACAACTCTCTTTGAGCTAAAGAATAAAGATATTACAAATTTACTCCTTTTATTGGCAAATGTAACATTAAATCACTAGAATTATATTTCAGTTGAAAACATAACAATATTGAAAGGCACACAATATCCTTGAATACTTTCTTCCTGTTAAGCTAATTATCACTGAGATAAGGAAATGGTAAAAATAACTTTCTTTTAGCTATTGGAGTTTGGGGGAATCATTTATTGGAGTTTGCCTTTTCAGATGAGAGCATTGACTGTACATATTGATATTGTGTCTATTTTCTGATTTATATTTTAATGAAATGTTCCAGTTATGAAATGCTTTTTTCTCCACTTAGGATACTTTATACACTGACAATGGCTATGGAAGGATGAAATCAATAAGATCACAATTATATTCTCTTATTGATTATGCTCTAAAGAATTTATACTTGGATTATAATTCAATATTCAAATTAATGTATACAAAAATGCTTATATTTTATCAACATATTGCTAGTATCTCCAATTGTCACTTTTAAAAGTAAAGGTAGAAGCTTCATAATATGCAGTATACACATATAATGTTTAATATGTTAGGTATCTGTTTAAGAGAACATGTGTATTGCATCTTCTAAAACAATTATGGAATTTGTATAATCCAGAAGATGGTGCTGTTTACATTTCTACTGCATTTTGGAACTGCAGAGAAACAATTTATTTCCAATTCAGCCACTGATGGGTTGTAAATTATTGAGCATACCTTCACAATAGGAACAGTTAATGTAGCTTTGCTCTTGAGGGTTTTACATTTACAAATAATTTGCATAACATTTCCACGCGAGATATTAGAAAGTGTACTGCTAGCAATCTCACGTTAATGGAACCTGATCAGTTGCAGCTCTCCCAGTTATCTTCTGCCAGGAGTACATTCAAATATGAAAATATGTATTAGATAAAAGACCTATTTAATTTTCTGGTTACTTATATGGCTATTAAAAAGCAACATGTAGGCCATTAAAGTGGTGATGATCCTTATTTAATGGAATATGAATTTATTCTTCTAAGTAGTGAACAGTTTTATAGTGAGTTTTTGTGACATGTTAATTTATGTACTATACAGATACAAAGCTTTAGCCAGTTAACATAGATAAATGAGATACGAGATATTTACAATATATTGGAACTATTCCACTTCATCCGAAGTTTGGTAATGGATCTTGCAAGCAGCCTTATCACTGCTTGTAGTGCTTTGGGAAATAGACAGGAAGGTTCACCACGTGCATCTACCAAGACTGACACAATACTTAATTATGATTAATTACTTACACTGTCCCTTATTGCCACTTGATTTTTTAAAACATATTATTATATTTTGTGAAAAGTAAAAGGTATACCTGGGAAAACCAGTACAAAGACTTCAAAGATTGTATTTCAAACACATGAGAATCATTTTGAGTGTCTTTTGTTTCTCTTTGTTTTGTAGCTGTTGTTCTTTGTTATTTTTAGAGTAGCTTTTTCTGGTTTCCCCTCAGAGCTGCTGAATCAGACTTTTAGAGTTGGGCCTTGAGAGCCTGGATCATTTATAAACTTCTCAAATAACTGATACATAGCAAAGTTTGCAGACTCTGCAAAGTCTGAAGCTGGAGAGAAGTTGTACAGTGGGAGGAGAATGAAAAAGATGAGTTCTCAATAAACACAGGACAACATTATGAAGTAAACAAGCAACATTATTAAATAAAACAAGAAAGTACATAGAAGATTTATGGATATGATCCCTTAGAACTTAGATAATACAGGCTTTTAGTGGGACATGCCCTCTTACTAAATGAGTATCCTGTGCCACAATAAGTTTAATGCAACAATTAGTTCTTATTTCATTTTCTTGGATCACCTTCCCAAAAGTAGTTCTAAGATTTAAATTGCCTACAGCAAAAATCTGAGGAGTATAGTTGCAGCTGGTGTTCCTGATGATGGTAATTTAGGTAAATAGTCAGTGCTTCTGGAAATATAATTGTTTTTTGTTGTTGTTGTCTTTGACAAGGTCTTTGCTGAACTAATTTGCAGATGCTATGCCTTTTCTAAAATTTTTAAATTAAAAGTTTTTGGAGATTTTATATACTACTTTTAAATGTGGAATATTTTTTAAAAACTGTTCTTTTGAGCAGGATGATATTCTGTCTCCAGTGGGCAAAAAATATTTGCAGAAAGGAAATAGTTTGAAAGAAGGTTCTTGATCCTATCAACTTTTTCCTTGTGCAGGATATGATTTTCTTTGAGTGTATGCTTTTTCATATTACCAAATGTTCGTACCATTTTAAACAAACAAACCAAAAGACATTTTTCTAGAAATTTCTGTCACATGGGAATGTTGCCAAAGTAGTTCTATTAAATAATTCAGTTTCTACTGAACTATTTTGTGATGCAATCCCGTAGAGAATGGACTTGAAGACACGGGGAGGGGGAAGGGTAAGCTGGGACGAAGTGCAAGAGTGGCACAGACTTACATATACTACCAAATGTAAAATAGATAGCTAGTGGGAAGCAGCCATATAGCACAGGGAGATCAGCTCGGTGCTTTGTGACTACTTAGAGGGGTGGGATAAGGGAGGGTGGGAGGGAGATGCAAGAGGGAAGAGATACGGGGATATATGTATATATGTAGCTGATTCACTTTGTTATAAAGCAGAAACTAACACACCATTGTAAAGCAATTATACTCCAATAAAGATGTTAAAAAAATTAAAAATAAATAAAAGCGTTCACTTACTAAATAATAATCCTATTCTTACTTTGGATAGTTTTCACGGAAGTGGTGCTTCAACATGTAGCCTCTTAGCTATCGAATGTAATATTGAGACAGGTGACACACATAGAAAATATAATTCTTGGAATTTATGAACTGAATCTATACTTACAAAGTAGTATGAAAAACACTATTATATGTAGGAAATCAAATTAGATTTTGACTGTACTTTTTAAAATATTTTTTGTTGAAGTATAGTTGATTTACAAAGTTGTGTTAATTTCTACTATACAGCAAAGTGATTCAGTTATACACATGTATACCTTTCTTTTAATATTCTTTTGCATTTTGGTTTATCATAGGATATTGAATATAGTTCTCAATGCTATACAGTAGGACCTTGTTTATCCATTCTGTATATAATAGCTTATATCTGCTCAGCCCAACCTCCCACTCCAACCCTCCCCCCACCCCCTCCCCCTTGGCAACCACAAGTCTCTTCTCTATGTTTGTGAGTTTGTTTCTGTTTCATAGATAAGTTCATTTGTGTCATGTTTTAGATTCCATGTAATAGCCATATCATATGGTATTTGTCTATTTCTGACTTGCTTCAGTTAGTATGATCATCTCCAGGTCCATCCATGTTGCTGCAAATGGCATTATTTCGTTCTTTTTTATGGCTTTTTATGGTATTCCTTCATATTATATGTACTACATCTTCTTTATCCATTCATCTGTTGATAGACATTTAGGTTGTTTCCATGTCGTGGCTATTGTGAATAGTACTACAATGAACATAGGGATGCATGTTTATTTTTTATCTTTTTATATCTTTAGTGGAGTATAATAGCTTTATAATGGTGTGTTAGCTCCTGCTTTATAACAAAGTGAATCGGTTATACATATACATATGTTCTCATATCTCTTCCCTCTTGCGTCTCCCTCCCTCCCACCCTCCCTATCCCACCCCTCCAGGCGGTCACAAAGCACTGAGCTGATCTCCCTGTGCTATGCGGCTGCTTTCAACTGGCTATCTACCTTACGTTTGGTAGTGTATATATGTCCATGCCTCTCTCTCGCTTTGTCACAGCTCACCCTTCCCCCTCCCCATATGCTCAAGTCCATTCTCTAGTAGGTCTGTGTCTTTATTCTTGTCTTACCCCTAGGTTCTTCATGACATTTTTTTTCTTAAATTCCATATATATGTGTTAGCATACGGTATTTGTCTTTCTCTTTCTGACTTACTTCACTCTATATGACAGACTCTAGGTCTATCCACCTCATTACAAATAGCTCAATTTCGTTTCTTTTTATGGCTGAGTAATATTCCATTGTATATATGTGCCACATCTTCTTTATCCATTCATCCGACGGCGGGCACTTAGGTTGTTTCCATCTCCGGGCTATTGTAAATAGAGCTGCAATGAACATTTTGGTACATGACTCTTTCTGAATTCTGGTTTCCTCAGGGTATATACCTAGTAGTGGGATTGCTGGGTCATATGGTAGTTCTATTTGTAGTTTTTTAAGGAACCTCCATACTGTTCTCCATAGTGGCTGAACCAATTCACATTCCCACCAGCAGTGCAAGAGTGTTCCCTTTTCTCCACACCCTCTCCAGCATTTATTGTTTCTAGATTTTTTGATGATGGCCATTCTGACTGGTGTGAGATGATATCTCATTGTAGTTTTGATTTGCATTTCTCTAATGATTAATGATGTTGAGCATTCTTTCATGTGTTTGTTGGCAGTCTGTATATCTTCTTTGGAGAAATGTCTATTTAGGTCTTCTGCCCATTTTTGGATTGGGTTGTTTATTTTTTTGTTATTGAGCTGCATGAGCTGCCTGTAAATTTTAGAGATTAATCCTTTGTCAGTTGATTCATTTGCAAATATTTTCTCCCATTCTGAGGGCTGTCTTTTGGTCTTGTTTATGGTTTCCTTTGCTGTGCAAAAGCTTTGAAGTATTCATTAGGTCCCTTTGTTTATTTTTGTTTTTATTTCCATTTCTCTAGGAGGTGGGTCATAAAGGATCTTGCTGTGATTTATGTCATAGAGTGTTCTGTCTATGTTTTCCTCTAAGAGTTTGATAGTTTCTGGCTTTACATTTAGGTCTTTAATCCATTTTGATCTTATTTTTGTGTATGGTGTCAGGAAGTGATCTAATCTCACACTTTTATGTGTACCTATCCAGTTTTCCCAGCACCACTTATTGAAGAGGCTGTCCTTTCTCCACTGTACATTCCTGCCTCCTTTATCAAAGACATGGTGACCATATGTGCGTGGGTTTATCTCTGGGCTTTCTATCCTGTTCCATTGATCTATATTTCTGGTTTTGTGCCAGTACCATACTGTCTTGATTACTGTAGCTTTGTAGTGTAGTCTGAAGTCAGGGAGCCTGATAGCTCCAGCTCCGTTTTTTGTTCTCAAGATTGCTTTGGCTATTCGGGGTCTTTTGTGTTTCCATACAAATTGTGCAATTTTTTGTTCTAGTTCTGTGAAAAATGCCAGTGGTAGTTTGATAGGGATTGCATTGAATCTATAGATTGCTTTGGGTAGTAGAGTCATTTTCACAATGTTGATTCTTCCAATCCAAGAACATGGTATATCTCTCCATCTATTTGTATCATCTTTAATTTCTTTCATCAGTGTCTTATAATTTTCTGCATACAGGTCTTTTGTCTCCTTAGGTAGGTTTATTCCTAGATATTTTATTCTTTTTGTTGCAATGGTAAATGGGAGTGTTTTCTTGATTTCACTTTCAGATTTTTCATCATTAGTATATAGGAATGCCAGAGATTTCTGTGCATTAATTTTGTATCCTGCTACTTTACCAAATTCATTGATTAGCTCTAGTAGTTTTCTGGTAGCATCTTTAGGATTCTCTATGTATAGTATCATGTCATCTGCAAACAGTGACAGCTTTACTTCTTCTTTTCCGATTTGGATTCCTTTTATTTCCTTTTCTTCTCTGATTGCTGTGGCTAAAACTTCCAAAACTATGTTGAATAAGAGTGGTGAGAGTGGGCAACCTTGTCTTGTTCCTGACCTTAGTGGAAATGCTTTCAGTTTTTCGCCATTGAGGATGATGTTGGCTGTGGGCTTGTCATATACGGCAGCCTTTATTATGTTGAGGAAAGGTCCCCCTATGCCTTTCTGCAGGGTTTTTATCATAAATCAGTGTTGAATTTTGTCAAAAGCTTTCTCTACATCTATTGAGATGATCATATGGTTTTTCTCCTTCAATTTGTTAATATGGTTAATCACATTGATAGATTTGCGTATATTGAAGAATCCTTGCATTCCTGGAATAAACCCCACTTGATCATGGTGTATGATCCTTTTAATGTGCTGTTGGATTCTGTTTGCTAGTATTTTGTTGAGGATTTTTGCATCTATGTTCATCAGTGATATTGGCCTGTAGTTTTCTTTCTTTGTGACATCCTTGTCTGTTTTTGGTATCACGGTGATGGTGGCCTCATAGAATGAGTTTGGGAGTGTTCCTCCCTCTGCTATATTTTGGAAGAGTTTGAGAAGGATAGGTGTTAGCTCTTCTCTAAATGTTTGATAGAATTCGCCTGTGAAGCCATCTGGTCCTGGGCTTTTGTTTGTTGGAAGATTTTTAATCACAGTTTCAATTTCAGTGTTTGTGATTGGTCTGTTCATATTTTCTATTTCTTCCTGATTCAGTCTTGGCAGTTTGTGCATTTCTAAGAATTTGTCCATTTCTTCCAGATTGTCCATTTTATTGGCATAGAGTTGCTTGTAGTAATCCCTCATGATTTTTTTTATTTCTGCAGTGTCAGTTGTTACTTCTCCTTTTTCATTTCTAATTCTATTGATTTGAGTCTTCTCCCTTTTTTTCTTGATGAGTCTGGCTAATGGTTTATCAATTTTGTTTATCTTCTTAAAGAACCAGCTTTTAGTTTTATTGATCTTTGCTATCGTTGCCTTCATTTCATTTTCATTTATTTTTGATCTGATTTTTATGATTTCTTTCCTTCTGCTAACTTTGGGGGTTTTTTGTTCTTCTTTCTCTAATTGCTTTAGGTACAAGGTTAGGTTGTTTATTCGAGATGTTTCCTGTATCTTAAGATAGGATTGTATTGCTATCAACTTCCCTCTTAGAACTGCTTTGGCTACATACCATAGGTTTTGGGTCATCGTGTCTCCATTGTCATTTGTTTCTAGGTATTTTTTTAATTTCCTCTTTGATTCTTCAGTGATCACTTCGTTATTAAGTAGTGTATTGTTTAGCCTCCATGTGTTTGTATTTCTTACAGATCTTTTCCTGTAATTGATATCTCATGTCATAGCGTTGTGGTCGGAAAAGATGATTGGTACAATTTCAATTTTCTTAAATTTACCAAGGCTTGATTTGTGACCCAAGATACGATCTATCCTGGAGAATGTTCCATGAGCACTTGAGAAAAATGTGTATTCTGTTGTTTTTGGATGGAATATCATATAAATATCAATTAAGTCCATCTTTAATGTATCATTTAAAGCTTGTTTTCCTTACTTATTTTCATTTTGGATGTTCTGTCCATTGGTGAAATTGGGGTGTTAAAGTCCCCTACTATGAAGGTGTTACTGTCGATTTTCCCTTTTATGGCTGTTAGTAGTTGCCTTATGTATTGAGGTGCTCCTATGTTGGGTGCATAAATATTTACAATTGTTATATCTTCTTCTTAGATCGATCCCTTGATCATTATGTAGTGTCCTTCTTTGTCTCTTCTAATAGTCTTTATTTTAAAGTCTATTTTGTCTGATATGAGAATTGCTACTCCAGCTTTCTTTTGGTTTCCATGTGCATGGAATATCTTTTTCCATCCTCTTACTTTCTGTCTGTATGTGTCTCTAGGTCTGAAGTGGGTCTCTTGTAGACAGCATATATATGGTCTTGTTTTCGTATCCATTCAGCCAATCTGTGTCTATTGGTGGGAGCATTTAGTCCATTTAAATTTAAGGTAATTATCAATATGTATGTTCCTATTCCCATTTTCTTAATTGTTTTGGGTTTGTTTATTATAGGACTTTTCCTTCTCTTGTGTTTTTGTCTAGAGAAGTTCCTTTAGCATTTGTTGTAAAGCTGGTTTGGTGGTGCTGAACTCTCTCAGCTTTTGCTTGTCTGTAAAGGTTTTAATTTCTCCATCAAATCTGAATGAGATCCTTGCTGGGTAGAGTAATCTTGGTTGCAGGTTTTTCTCCTTCATCACTTTCAGTATGTCCTGCCACTCCCTTCTGGCTTGTAGAGTTTCTGCTGAGAGATCAGCTGTTAACCTTATGGGGATTCCCTTGTGTGTTATTTGTTGTTTTTCCCTTGCTGCTTTTAATATGCTTTCTTTGTATTTAGTTTTTGACAGTTTGATTAATATGTGTCTTGGCGTATTTCTCCTTGAATTTATCCTGTATGGGACTCTCTGTGCTTCCTGGACTTGATTAACGATTTCCTTTCCCATATTAGGGAAGTTTTCAACTATAATCTCTTCAAATATTTTCTCAGTCCCTTTCTTTTTCTCTTCTTCTTCTGGAACCCCTATAATTCGAATGTTGGTGCGTTTAATGTTGTCCCAGAGGTCTCTGAGACTGTCCTCAGTTCTTTTCATTCTTTTTCCTTTATTCTGCTCTGCAGTAGTTATTTCCACTATTTTATCTTCCAGGTCATTTATCCGTTCTTCTGTCTCAGTTATTCTGCTATTGGTCCCATCTAGAGTATTTTTCGTTTCATTTACTGTGTTGTTCATTGTTGCTTGTTTCTTATTTAGTTCTTCTAGGTCCTTGTTAAATGTTCCTTGCATTTTCTCTATTCTATTTCCAAGATTTTGGATCATCTTTACTATCATTATTCTGAATTCTTTTTCAGGTAGACTGCCTATTTCCTCTTCATTTGTTAGGTCTGGTGGGTTTTTATCTTGCTCCTTCATCTGCTGTGTGTTCTTCTGTCTTCTCATTTTGCTTATCTTACTGTGTTTGGGGTCTCCTTTTTGCAGGCTGCAGGTTCATAGTTCCCTTTGTTTGTTGTGTCTGTCCCCAGTGGCTAAGGTTGGTTCAGTGGGTTGTGTAGGCTTCCTGGTGGAGGGGACTAGTACCTGTGTTCTGGTGGATGAGGCTGGATCTTGTTTTCTGGTGGGCAGGTCTACGTCTGGTGGTGTGTTTTGAGGTGTCTGTGGACTTATTATGATTTTAGGCAGCCTCTCTGCTAATGGGTGGGGTTGTGTTCCTGTCTTGCTAGTTGTTTGTCATAGTGTGTCCAGCACTGTAGCTTGCTTGTTGTTGAGTGAAGCTGGGTGTTGGTGTTGAGATGGAGATCTCTGGGAGATTTTCGCCATTTGATATTACATGGAGCTGGGAGGTCTCTTGTGGACCAGTGTCCTGAAGTTGGCTCTCGCACCTCAGCGGCACAGCACTGACTCCTGGCTGCAGCACCAAGAGCCTTTCATCCACAGAGCTCACGACATACTCTCCTCACCAGACCGACCCTGCAGGTCATTCCAGCCACCGGCATCCTCACAACATCTCCGGGGCCAAGGACAAACCACCACTGGGCTCCCACGCGCACCACACCGCCACATGTATCTCTTTGAATTAGGATTTTGTCTGGATTTAACTTTATTCTTAAATGTTATTTGCAAACTTATGTGGACTTGCTGTAGCAAAAAGTGTGATTTAATGTACTACATCATATATTATGATTAATCACTATACACTACACAGTATTTAATTGTTCTCTTTTAATGTGACTTTATGGGAGGAGTGAAGAGTCATGTAATTAACGCCTCATCTCTGTTATCCTGATATTTTAACCTGCGAATTGATTTCCTGCATATATTATATAACTTAGCATTTATTTTTTATCTGTAAATTTCCACTTCCTATTTTATATTTCCTTTATCTTTATTATGATATGACTATATTAAATGCGTATTTTTCTCTTAGTTTTTAAGCATCAATATACATAATAATTTAAAATGAAATGTTTGAAAAATGTAATGGTAATGATAAACACAGTAGGCCTGTTGGCACTATTTGTTTGTGTGTGTGTATATGCGTGTGTGTGTTTGTGTGTGTCTGTGTGTGTGTGTGTGTGTGTGTGTGTGTGTGTGTGTGTTTCTGTCTATCAATATATGGGCAGGACCTTCTATCCTGCTCTCCCACAAAATGACTTTTAAATAAACATTGCCCTGCCTTCATGTTTTTTATTTGTTTAGGCTTCTGGATAAAGCTTTGTTTGAAGAGATTGTTTCAAGGCTATAAAAAAAGAGAAAATTCTTGCTCTAAGATATTAATACAAATGCAATGTCACAAGTGCATTCAAGTGTTCCTTATTCAGCATTATAAAAAATTATTTCTGAACACTGGCCTGCTTTTCTTTTTTATTGTATGCCTTATCTTTCCTTTTCAATTATTCATAGTCTCCTAAGGACCACTTTCAGTATAAAATAGTATCTATGGGAGATAAAAACAGCAAGAAATGTATTTCTCAATAGATTACAGGGAAAAGATCTATTTAGAAATTTAAATGTATGTTGTCAACATTGAAGAAGATATATGCACCTGCTCAATAGCTGTTTTACCCAACAGATTTCTGGTTATAGCCAATTTTAACCTTCTGATTTTCTTTCTGGGAAGTGTGTGTTTCTGTGTGTTTTTTTCCGTTTTATTTCCTTTTATGTTTAATTTTCTGTTATATAATTTGATGTGAAGTGAAGGGCTTTGTTTCTGAGTATATTTGGTTTTTTGTATTATATTTAGCAATACTCTGAAATGATTTAAAATACGTGTAGCCCATGTTTATTTTTTGACCATCCATTGAAAAAATGTGTTACTACCCTGCTGTTTCTTCCTAATCCATAAAAATATTTTTAGTGTTTGTAGCTCTTTACCCAGCTATTCTTAAAATATAATTCTGCCCTTATATGTTCATAGTCTACTTTTTCAAAGTTTTAAGTTGTATTTTTATTTGTAAATAATTTCAAACATACAAAGAAATATAGAAAATAGTGTAACAGAAACTTATTTACACTCAAAGTATAGTTTAGACATACACCAAATTGATTTTATTTACAGATAACACTGATATAGGAAAGGAAACATTCCATTGCAATATTCAAATGTTAGAGACAACTATCTTTTGTTGTTTTTGGGATTTTTTTTTTTTTTTTGAGGTACGCGGGCCTCTCCCTGTTGTGGCCTCTCCCGTTGCGGAGCACAGGCTCCAGACGCGCAGGCTCAGCGGCCATGGCTCGCGGGCCCAGCCGCTCCGCGGCATGTGGGATCCTCCCGGACCAGGGCACGATCCCGCGTCCCCTGCATCAGCAGGCGGATTCTCAACCACTGCGCCACCAGGGAAGCCGAGACAACTATCTTTTAATAAAATTTCATTACTTTTAAAATTTATTATGGAATTAAATCTCTCCTCAAATTAAAATTTAAATTAAAAGAAAAGTTTATGAAAAATCCCACAGAGAACATCATATACACAGGCTCTCTACTGTTAAGTTTGTTTTCACCAAATAAAGCCTGTATTCAAGTATCTAGCTAATACAAAAGTACAAAATGTTTTGTTTATCTGATTGTTTTGTTTTTTCTAAAGCCTTATAAGAAAAGTCAGTGATTTTTTGTATATCTGTGAAGCAGTCCTAAATAATCCAAAATGTGTATGGCTTGAACTAAAAATAACTTTAAAGTTTGTGTAGTTCAAACATCTTATTTTAATAGAAGAATCTGAATCTCAGTGAACTTAATTCTTCAACCCCAAGGTGAGACCTTTATTCATAATGTAAGTAAGGTGACTGCACAAAATTACACCATTTCTGAGGATGTATCTTCTCTCAAAATAATAGAACAGTTTAGAGAACCACAATGTAAGGAAATTGGGGACTGATCATCAGTCTAGTATGTGTTGTGGATTTCCTGACAACTAATAAGGAAAACCTAAATATAAATTATAGGTCACTGGGATGTTTTTGAAGTATATCATCCAATGATGGATGTGTCAATGCTGACACTGGCCCTGAAAGATTTCCTTTTATTCTGAAAAGACAAAACCTTCAAAACCTTCAAATTGAAAGGAGAGGGTTTTGTGACCTTTTGCAGGCATCTTGATGCATCTCTTGAAATACAGTACCTAAAGAGAGGTAGAAGGAATTGGAAAAGTTTCCAAGGTACAAGATATTGGCGAAACAGAAACTAAAATTGGGAAGTATGTAAAAAGGCATGGATTCCTCTCATAAATATTGATCCTGCAGACAGAGTACAGCTATTAAGAACACTGGAATTCCAATCCCAGCTAGAATTCAATCCCAGGTATGCAACTGCCTATCTTTGTAATCATTTGCAAACTGTTCGGTCTCAGTGATTCAGCACTTTAAAAATAGGCTCCTGCCTAAATTTGTTATGGATATTCAATGGGTTAAAAATATAGAGTTTGGGTAATAATCGGCTGTTGGAAGTTACTTAACAGTTTAAATATTATCCAAATACAATGTTTCGGAGAAGAGATCACAGTCTCTCTTTTATGTCCATGACTCCTCTGTTCTGCTATGATCTTGTCAAGGTGCAGGCTTAGCATGTTCACATCACCGGGAACTTTAAAAAGAAAATAAGAGCCTAAAGCATAAAAGGTAGGACATGGGGGCTTCTTAATAGGATGCTTCCCTGCCTTCTGCTTTTCTTGCATCATGTGGCAAAAACCAGTGTACTTCCAAGCACCAGGAAAGCTCCACATTACTCCTGCCTCGCTGGCCATGACTGATGTGCCTGATTTTTTAACATTCAGATAGAAATCACTTTCCCTTTAACGCCATCTATTCATGTTCAAAGTTCTTATTCCTTACCTCAGAAGCTTATCTCTTCTCACAGGAAGAGGGCTGAATCATCTATCAATTTAAAAACTATTTTTGCCCACAGGATTTGTTATCTAGCTTTTGGCCCTGGGTAGGACCATTACAATATATTAAATCCATTCCAGGAAATATTGAATGATCTAGATTTCAGGCCAAGGAGCTCTCTGGATATTGGCCATATGTCAATGCTTTCTTTGTCTACAAAGAGACAGGATTGATATACTGTCACTAGTAGTTCTGAGGTTTAGAACTGAGGGTGACCACACCTTCTCCGGGAAAAATAAGATACATGTGAGAACAAGGAAAGGAATGCAGTGCACGCAGTTTTTAGGGGATCCACATGATACTTCTCTTTCTCTGAAACAGATATGCTTTTTACATTTTGATATTTTGACAGCAAAGTAAAAGTCCTCCTCTCAGTGTTTAGTAGGGTAAGAAAATGTATAAATGGATACTGGCATTATTGATCATTACCATTTCCAGAAAAAGATATAAAATGAGGTCAACATATTTTCCTCTTTGAAAAATTCTTCCTATTTTCTGAAAGAACTTGGTTGTAAAGAAAAATAATTTTGCATATTCTCTACCTGCCCCACAACTGCTGAGATAAAGGAATAAAAGAAGAAAGCCAGAAATGAGAAGAGGGAGAAGGGAGAAAGATATGAAAGAAGGAAGGAAGAAAGAAATAGGATGAAAAAAATCCAAATATCTCATTAGCAGAGTACAGAAACAAGTTTAAAACATGAAAGATTATTTTAAATAAAGATTAAAGGGACACTAGAAAAGGTTTGTTACCAGTCTCTTTTTTGGTGTCCTAAAATTTACCTCATTGCCCTTTTTGTAATAAATTCAACCTAGTTCAAAGAACAGAGTTAATTCCCTTTATGAGATATGCTAAAATCAATAGCAAATAATATGAGACAGAGAAATACATGTCCAGCCAGTTCAACGACCAAAAAAACACCCAAATAGATGTTGACTTGGAAAAGTTTCCATTATAGAAACAAAGCAGACATTACTAGTCTGCTAATATTGGTACAACCTCATTTATTTGTCAGTAACCCACAGCTAATCTGCAAACACCATACCTTTGCTGCAACTTGACAAATTGGGCATTTGAAACAGAAGACAGAGGCAAATAACTCTTAGCTTGTCTGATTACACGATTAAAGTAGCAAATTCATTTACTCTTCTCAGAAAGAAGAGCTGTTACATAATGTACTGAGTCAGAGAATTTCCAGAAGACCCAGTTTTTAATGTCCTCTTGCCAGTTATCTCTTAAATAGGGGCTTTTTCTTTCCCCAGGATCTTCTAATAACACCTTCAGCGCAGGTTTTCATTGTTTTTGCTTTTGTTGCTTCTTATTATTTTTTAACTTCCTCTGTAAGGGTGGCAGCTAACCAGTAAGCCAATATAATGTATTGTCTCCCATGAAACACACACACAGACACACACACAAACATACACACATCCTTGACCTCACTATTCTGGCTATCTACCACTTCCTTCTTCTGCTTCCCTTTAAAACAAAAATGTCACAAGAGATGTCATTACTCAATGTATTTACTTTCATTCTCTGTTGAACACTGAAATTAGCCCTTAACTGCCACACAAGACTGAACCTTTTATTACAAATTTTTTAATCAATTACTATCAATAACTTCAGTGTACCACATATAAATGTCAATTCTCAATATTGATCTCCCTCAACCTGTCTGAATTTGGTGGAGATGCCCACTCTTCCTTACAATACTTATTTTTCCTGGATCTGAAAGAACACCCTCTTTTGGTTCTCCTAATACCTTTTAGGTTTTCCCTCTCACATAACTCTGTTCATTTCTCTTCTGTTACCAATTTCTTGATTTTGGAGTACTCCAGGAGTCAGTTCTTACAATTCTTGTTTCTATCTATACTCATCTTCAAATGTGCCTTCTTCAGTCTCACGGCTTTAAATATAATTGTATAACTTTTCAACAAATTACCCCCAAATGGGTGGCTTAAAGCAATATAAATGTATTCTCTCACAGTTCTGAAGGCCAGAGGTCTGAAATTAGGATGTTGGCATGGTTGTACTTCATCTCTTCTAGCTTCTGGCCGTTGTCACCATTCTGTGACTTATGGCTGCATGACTCCACTCCCTGCCTCTGGAGTCATTTCACCTCTCTCTTTGCATGTCTGTTCTCTGTGTGTCTCTTATAAGGACACTTGTCATTAGATTTTTGGCCCATTTTGATAATCAATGATAATCTCTGTATCTTAAGATTTTTAACTTAAGTCCATCTGTAAAGACCTTTTTTTTTTCCCAAATAAGTTATTATTCACAGGTTCCAGTGGATATCTTTTGCAGGATCATATTTTAGCCTAACTCAATGATATGTAGACTAATAACTCCAACATATAGTTCTCCAGCCTACACATCTTCCATGACATTTAGATTTTGTTTTCTGATATTTGGCTGATATCTTCATTTGTGAGATTCATAGGTATCTCAAGATAAAAAGCAAGCAAGCAAACAAACAAACAAAAAATAACCCCACTATGTAGCTTTATCATTCAGGGATCAACCAGAGAAGCAAACCAGAAGATATACATTAAGAGACATACTTCAAGGAATTGGCTTATATAATTGGCTTGTATAAGCTAGCTAGGACAATTTCCAAATTGTAGTGCAAGCTGTAGGGGCAGGCTAAAATTCCAGAACTCAAGCTGAAGCTGCTGTCCAGAAGTAGAGTTTCTTCATCAGGGAAGACTTAGCTCTGCTCTTAAGGGCTTTCAACTAATTGAATCAGGCTCACCCAAATTATCCAGGATATTGTCACTTCTTTAAAGTCAACTGATTATGGACTGTAATCCCATCTTCAAATTACCCTCACAGCAACACCTAGATTCCTGTAGTCCAGTTCAATTGATTCATCAAAGAAAGCATCACATCACCCTTCAGTCTGTTCATTATTAAATCCACTCAATCTCAAGTTTTAGAACTCTTTTTCTGTTTCTAAAAAAGGTGGTATCATGCTTGGCACTTGTCTTTCTCTCAATCCCACATCTGTAATTAGCAAATGCAAAACATATGTAGAAATGTTCAACTTCTCAGCATCCCCATCAATACCTCTCTAGTTCAGCACACCATGATTACTCTCTTGAATTATTTCTGTGCCTTTTAAATGATCTACAAACTCCCACAGATTCTACTACACTCAGCAGCTATTGTGCTTCTTTCCATTGATTTTTATCTTTTGGTTTAACAACCTCTAAGTGTGTCCCATTTCACTCAAAACTAGGCCTCTGACTGACCTCCTGCTACTCTTATCCTCCCCAAACCAAATAAATCTGAACAATATTCTGTTAAACATTCTTCATTCCTTCATATTGATTTCTTATCTGATACTTCTTTCATATACATTTTTTTCTGACACTTTACTTATAAAATTGCTTGCTTCATATGTCTCAGATCTAGAATCTAATCATGATAACATCTGGGTCATGCATGCTTTGGGTAAAAAAATATTAAGAGGCATTAGCTGATTTTTGACCTGAATTTTAAAACCAAACCATGATTGATTAATTTAAATTTCCCTTTGAATTTACAAGACATTTTAATATCCACAGTGACTTTAGGCATTATTGAGTTTTTAATACTGCCTTCTGCATTATGTTTTATACCTTAGACATTTTTAAGCAAGAAATTGAAAGTAGTCAATAGCTAATTTGCGTAACATTTAAACATATATATCCAAGTAGAAAATTACAATACTATAACTACTCCTTTAAAAATAAATTGAAAAATGGAACCTAAGACACATTCATCTATTCATCAAAGAGTCATTGACTGTGTATAAAAATTCTGTTCATGGATAACCCTTTACACCCCTATCCATGGTTTGAGACAGATGAAATGAATGATGTAAGTGCTGTGATAAACATCAGATACTATGTTGTGGTTAAAAATAAAAATGATAGGCGACATAAACTGTCCAATTGGGGTTGTTATTTTATGCAAAATGATCGGGGAAGATGTCTCAGATATAGTGACTTGTGATCAGGAACCTCAAGGAAGTGAAGGATTGAACCATCACGTATCTGGGGTCAGGAACAGTCAGGAGATCAGTGTGACTGGAGGGAATGTTCAATCACAATAAGATATACTGAGACTTTTATTAAACACCCACGTTGCTGTCTTTAATAAAATTTCTCTGTCTGTATATATTAGTAGGTTAATAACTCAAAATAATAGTTATGATACAGAATCAGGAACAATTTGAAATATTACATTCTATAGCAACAGAATAGATTTATTATGACAGACTGCTTAGTAGAGAGTGAAATCATATTGCCACTACATTCGATTTTATAAATTCTTTTCATTATACTTTAAATGAGTACATCCAAATGATTAGAGTGACTAGTGGAGTAAATTGATAAATGAGGGAATTTCTCCACCATCACTAAAGTTCCTCCTTATGCTTCAGTACTTAGAGGTCTCTAAGCAGTGTACACTCTTTTGTAATCATAACTTAATTGACTCTGTTGAAGGTTCACTTTGGTTTCCAAAAATACTAAGATTGAATGAAAGAAATATTACTCACATCCTTCCAGTATATGAGGTACTCCTTGAAAATATATAAATATATTTACAAGTTGTTTTCAAATATTTGAGTTAAGAGGACATCATTAAAAGTAATTGTGTAAGTACAGAAATGTTATCTTTATGCCTGAGAGAATTAAGCTATCTCTTAAACCATTAACCTTTCTGATGGCAAGTGACTCATAACCAGAAAAAAAATACTCTGACTGAAATAAAGTACCTTATAAAGAGATTTTAAATTAATGGAATGTACACTCCATTTTTTTGTTTGTTTGTTTGTTTGTTTCTTGCACGTTATCCTTAAGGATAAATATAAGATATTGAGAGTCTATTACTACTAGTAATGACAATAACTATAGTATCAATTATTATGATGTTCATTATTAGTGCATGTACCAGATATGATGGTAAGCAATACATACATAAACGTGTGTGTGTGTACACATGTTAAAAATATGTTTAATTCTCACAGTAAGAATTGAATGAGGCCCTATACTATCTTTATATTAAGATAAGAAAAATGGTTCAATCCTGTGATTTGCCCAAGACCATAACTTTAATAACTGGCAGCTCTCTAGCTGGATCAACTTTATCTGATTCAAAATGCTTCTTCTGAGCACTGTCTAAAATGTATTGCATGAAAATTGGAAAGACATTTCTGAATATCTTCTTTCTTTTTCTAAGGTCAAACACTTAATTGGTGACCTACCTGAGAATATAAACTATCTATTTTTAAAAAGAACAAATGATTAAACTTTTATAAACTGCAGTGAAGGAGCTTGCTCCTAATAACTTATCTATGAGGGACATTGGGCTAAAGATACTTAGGAAGGGCAAATAGTGTTTCTCAAAACTTGAAGATTTTCTCAAGATTTCTCTCTGAAGAAGCGGTTCTAAAATTGCTTATGCAAGTGAGCTAAGTTAGTAAAATGGATTTTCATGTGCACTAACAAGGATACATAAATACTAGGTTTATTATAGTTGCCAATAAATAATTGTATTAAAAAAATCTTACCTGACTCTAAAGTGTACTGAATCATTTACTTATAAACATTTAGCCTATTGAGCAGCCCATAAGAAACGCTTGATCTAGATATAGAGGTTACATGTGAAAAATAATCTGTGAAATATTAAAATATGTGCACTGCTTTCTGAAGATTTGGACTATAATCATAGCCTTTTTCTTTTCCATGCTTTGTTGCTTATCAAAGGAATATCTTCTTAGCTGGATACCTAAGCAAGAAGAAATTTATGCTACTTTTGAACCACTAGGGAAAATATGAAACTTTCAAGCTGTCAGAAACAATAGCATTCATTGGAACTTGGCACATTTGACATCTATGATTGGAACTTTGAATATATAATAATTTAAGTTACAGGGAATAACAATAACAGTCTGTAGTCTAATTATTAAACATTGAAATTAGCAAATTTTTCTGAAGTATCTTTTTACTTGTACTTGATAAATTGTCTAAAATGTAGTCTTAAAAATAATTTGAGAAAAAATTATATCTTATACTAACTCCTTATGAATGTAGGTATACTTTCTTGATATGATGAGGAAAAAAACCTTTGGTTTTTAATTTTTTAGAAGAATCTTGTTCTCATTGGTTTTGTTTTGGAAGAGGATCTCCACTAGTTTAAAAGGGACAATATAAATAGCAAAATAATAATTTCAGTGGGTTGATAAGCATGAAAATAAAAATTCATAACTTCATGATGATATAAAAAATATTTGAAGCCTACTAGGGAACCATTTTCTGCAAATAGATAAGTATGAATAAGAGAAATAATTAGGTATGTATCATGTCTTTCCTCTACTGACTGTATCTAAGGGAACAGAACATTTGATAAGGGATAGTTCCTTTATATTTAAAAGAAGAATCATGAATTACAAATTTAGGCAAATTGATAAGAAAGGTAATATTTTACAACCCTTGATAAAAATTAATGGAACCAGGCAATGGTCATCGACATTTGCCATATCATTTGGTGAAAGGTTGAGCTGAACATTTTAATGAATAGATTGGACAAACATCACCAGAACTCCATATTCTGGGGTATGTTTCAGATAAACCTTTGGATTTAAAATCTTGATGATCAAACACTCTTTTCTCCAGAAATTACCAAAATAAGAGAAAACTAAGAAAAAAATCTAACATCACTATTTAACAAACTAGGAAATATCTAAAACCAGTGGTCCAATATGTCATGAATGAATGAATGAATGAGCAAATAAATAAGTAAATCCCAAATGGAGTAATAGTAAAGCATGAGGAGGAGCGTTTCATTTTTATACCCAGCGGCCAGCATGGTTGCCCTCCCAGGAATCTATTTGGATGTCAAGAGAGATGACACAACCCACTCATCCATGAATATGAATAAAGTATATTTAGTACTGACAACAAACTGGAAACTCCCCGTAGGTGAAGGGCTCATGCAGGGGGCAGATTAAAAAGGAGAACAAGAGGCACCTGGCTGGGGGAGTTCCCACAAACAGTTTGGAGTTTGCAATTAGTTGAAATCTCCACAGATGTGCAAAAGCAAAGGACATGCGTAGGGCTTCTTTCCTGTATTGCCCAGACGTGGAACATGCAGGGGATTTGAAAGCTATTCATGGTAAAATATCAAAAATAGAGTAAGCCTCTTAATTATAAGGAAATTCCCTAGAATACCTCTTAATACTCTCATGGCTTATGACTAAAGTCAAGAGAAAAGTACAACAACCCAACAATCAAGGCAAGACTAATAATAAAGGCCTTTAGGAATGAATGTTTCAGTAACCTTACCAGGCAATGAATCACAGCCAACTGAGGAAGTTGCTAAGTGTATAAGTACTATGAAAGGAGTAGGATGGACATTAGTTATAATGTGAATTATGTAACCAGTTCTAGAAACCAAGACTATAACAGTTATAAGCACTTTTTAAAATTTTGATTTGAATGTATGTGTGTGTTCTTTCCTTCTCCTTCATCTTGTTATATAATATGCTTAGTAGTTAACTTTGTATCATGATATTTATATTACAGGAAATCGAAATGAATCAGCTGGTACCAAAGAAAATCACCCAAAAATTAAAAGGGATTTGTATGCTCCTTTTGGAACAAAAAAGAATAGTTTATGATTTTTGGTTGTATGTGGGATTTGTGTATCATGTTAAGCGAAAGCATGACATTGTTATTGTCCTTATTTGGATATTAAGTATAGCTTGAGGTGTATATGGGTGCTGTTGGCAAGGGGTGGGACATAGTATCTTTGCAATATGTTTGCTTGCAAGGCTGGGGTAGGTTTCCCAGAGTTCTCATCCATGTATGTTTCTGGTTAGAGTGGGCTACCATGAAAAAATTGCTTTGTGAGATTTGGAGTGTGGAAGTGAAACAGCAGCCTTTTTTGTAGCACATAAGCATGTTGTCATTTGTCTGCTGGCTCACCTCACTAGCTTGAAGCAGTGGCCAGGGCTGCAACTATCCATTCTCCCCAGGATACACCTTCAGTTTCTCCAAATCTTCAACCAGGTGTATGTGTTTATCTCCATAATGCAGTTCTCTGGATTCTGTAGGATGCACATGCCACATAGGCCAGAGGCAACAAGAATTGACATAAATTTCAGTCCATACTCACAAACCTCAGCTTATACTGTGGGTTCCAGGTTTTCCTTGCTCTCCTGAACTTAACGGCAGTCTTTCTTTCTGACTGGCTTATCTGTGTATTTGAAGTTTTGGCAGCACATGCTAAGAAAGACCAAGGTCTAAATGTAAATGCTAAATCTATATTTCAAAAAGAAAACATGGGAAAAAATTATTCAGTAACTTGGGATAAGCAAAGAATTCTTAGATGTCACAACTCTTAGGCAAACTATTAAAAATTTTAAAATTGACTTTAGTGTAGTTAGTAAAACATGCTGCTTATTAAAAACCACCATTGATAAAGAAAAAGGCAACTAAATACTGGGAGAAAATAATTGCAACACATATATTTTATAAAAGCTCCATCTCAAAAATACATAAAGGAGAATTGCAACTCAACAATGAGAAGACAGCCCAACTAAATTAAAAAGAGCAAAATAGTTCAATAAATAATTCACAAAGAAGATAGAAAGCCAGTAGTTATAGAAAGAAGATACTTAAGATAGTTATTTAAAAAATACATTTTAAAACCACTAGATACCACTACACATTCACTACAATGGCTAAAATTTAAAAAGAGCAACAATACCAAATGCTGGCAAAATATTGGTCACAGACAGTTCCTAGAAATGTAAAATAGTATAGGCACTTTGGAAAACAATTTGGTACTTTCTTGTGAGTTACACATATACATACCTTGTGACCCAGCAGCTATTTCTAGATATTTTTTCAAGAAAAAAGAAAAAGTTCAAAGATCTGTATGCAGTTTATAAAAACAAAGTTCCATTGTCCATTGATTGAGAAAGTGAGTTAATTTTTTTTTGAATTTTTAAATTAAATTAAATTAATTTATTTTTATAAAGCAGGTTCTTATTAGTCATCAATTTTATATACATCAGTGTATACATGTCAATCCTAATCACCCAATTCATCACACCACCACAACCAACCCCCCACCACTTTCCCCCCTTGGTGTCCATACATTTATTCTCTACAACTGTGTCTCAATTTCTGTCCTGCAAACAGGTTCATCTGTAAAATTTTTCTAGGTTCCACCTATATGCTTTAATATACGATATTTGTTTTTCTCTTTCTGACTTACTTCACTCTGTATGACAGTCTCTAGATCCATCCATGTCTCAACAAATGACCCAATTTCGTTCCTTTTTATGGCTGAGTAATATTCCATTGTATATATGTACCACATCTTCTTTATCCATTTGTCTGTCAATGGGCACTTAGGTTGTTTCCATGACCTGGCTATTGTAAATAGTGCTGCAATGCACATTGGGGTGTACGTGTCTTTTTGAATTATGGTTTTCTCTGGGTATATGCCAGTGGGATTGCTGGGTCATATGGTAATTCTATTTTTAGTCTTTTAAGGAACCTCCATTCTGTTCTCCATAGTGGCTGTATCAATTTACATTCCCACCACCACTGCAAGAGGGTTCCCTTTTCCCCACACCCTCTCCAGCATTTGTTGTTTGTAGATTAAGAAAGTGAGTTAAGGGGCTCCCCTGGTGACACAGTGGTTGAGAGTCCACCTGCCGATGCAGGGGACATGGGTTCGTGCCCCAGTCCGGGAAGATCCCACATGCTGCGGAGCAGCTGGGCTCATGAACCATGTCCGCTGAGCCTGCACGTCCGGAGCCTGTGCTCCGCAAAGGGAGAGGCCACAACAGTGAGAGGCCCGCATACGGCAAAAAAAAAAAAAAAAAAAGAAAGTGAGTTAAATTAGTTGTAGTAAGGGCGTGGCATCCCAGGGCACTCAAAGTTGATGCCTCCTTTCATATTTCAGCTGGTTAAGGCCAGTTGTGATAAAACAATAAAGTTTTCATATTCCTTGGACAAGTTCTCCTATAATGGGAAATTTTCCTTTACAAGATAATCTTAATTTTATACTGAAAATTTGTTTCAGAAAAGGTTTTGTGTAATTTGAAATTGATTTAGTCAAACATAATACCCATTAAATTCTTTACTTATAACACTTTGTTTGTTCTTATTAACTTTTTTTTTAATATATCGTTATTGGAGTATAACTGCTTCACAATACTGTGCTAGCCTCTGTCTCACAACAAAGTGAATCAGCCACATGCATACATACATCCCCATATCCCCTCCCTCTTGAACCTCTCTCCCACTCTCCCTATCCTACCCCTCTACATCGTTGCAAAGCACCGAGCTCATCTCCCTGTGCTATGCTGCTGCTTCCCACTAGCTAACTATTTTACATTTGGTAGTGTATGTATGTCCATGCTACTCTCACTTTTCCCCAGCTTCCCCGTCCCCTCTGTGTCCTCAAGTCCATTCTCTATGTCTACCTCTTTATTCCTGCCCTGCCACTAGGTTCATCAATACCATTTTTTTTTTTTTTTTTAGATTCCACATATATGCATTGGCATATGGTATTTGTTTTTCTCTTTCTGACTTACTTCACTCTGTATGACAGACTCTAGGTCTATCCACCTCATTACAAATAGCTCAATTTCATTTCTTTTTATGGCTGGGGAATATTCCATTGTATATATGTGGCACATCTTCTTTTTCAATTCACCTGTCAATGGACATTTAGGTTGCTTCCATGTCCTGGCTATTGTAAATAGTGCTGCAATGAACACTGTGGTACATAACTCCTTTTGAATTATGG
Organism: Lipotes vexillifer; assembly: GCF_000442215.2. NCBI lineage: Eukaryota > Metazoa > Chordata > Mammalia > Artiodactyla > Lipotidae > Lipotes > Lipotes vexillifer. Next base: position 647,117 of record NW_006796275.1, read on the forward strand.
TTTTCTCAGGGTATATGCTCAGTACTGGAATTGCTGAGTCATATGGTAATTCTATTTTTTAGTTTTTTAAAGAACCTCCATACTATCCTCCATAGTGGCTGTATCAATTTACATTCCCACCAACAGTGCAGGAGGGTTCCCTTTTCACCACACCCTTTCCAGCATTTATTGTTTCTAGATTTTCTGATGGTGGCCATTCTGACCAGTGTGAGGTGATACCTCACTGTAGTTTTGATTTGCATTTCTCTAATAATTAGCAATGTTGAGCATCTTTTTATGTGCCTCTTGGCCATCTGTATGTCTTCTTTGGAGAAATGTCTATATAGGTCTTCTGTCCATTTTTTAATTGGATTGTTTGTTCTTCTGATATTGAGCTCCATGAACTGTTTCTATATTTTGGACTTTAATCCTTTGTCTGTTGTTTCATTTGGAAATATTTTCTCCCATTCTGAGGGTTGTCTTTTCATATTGTTTATGGTTTCCTTTGCTGTGCAAAAGCGTTTAAGTTTAATTAGGTCCCATTTGTTTATTTTGTTTTCATTTTCATTACTCTAAGAGGTGGGTCAAAAAAGATTTTCCTGGTTTATGCCAGAGTGTGTTCTTCCTATGTTTTCCTCTAAGAGTTTTGTAGTGTCTGGTCTTATGTTTAGGTCTTTTAATCCATTTGTGTTTATTTTTGTGTATGGTGTTGGGGAGTGTTCTAGTTTGTTTCTTTTACATGTAGCTGTCCAGTTTTCTCAGCACCACTTATTGAAGAGGCTGTCTTTTCTCCATTGTATGTTCTTGCCTCCTTTGTCGTAAATTAGGTGGCCATATGTGCGTGGGTTTATCTCTGGGCTTTCTGTCCTGTACCATTGGTCTATATTTCTGTTTTTGTGCCAGTACCATGCTGTCTTGATTACTGTAGCTTTGTAGTATAATTTGAAGTCAGGGAGCCTGATTCCTCCAGCTCTGTTTTTCTTTCTCAAAATTGCTTTGGCTATTTGTGGTCTTTTGTGTCTCCATACAAATTGTAAAATTTTTTGTTCTAATTCTGTGAAGAATGCCATTGGTAGTTTGTTAGGGATTGTATTGAATCTGTAGATTGCTTTGGGTAATACAGTCATTTTCACAATATTGCTTCTTCCAATCCAAGAACATGATATATTTCTCCATCTGTTTATGTCATCTTTGATTTCTTTCATTAGTATTTTATAGTTTTCTGAGTACAAGTCTTTCGCCACCTTAGGTAGGTTTATTGCTAAGTATTTCATTCTTTTTGTTGTGATGGTAAATAGGATTGCTTCCTTAATTTCTCTTTCTAATATTTCATTGTTAGTGTATAGGAGTGCCAGAGATTTCTGTGCATTAATTTTGTATTCTGCAACCTTACCAAATTCTTTGATTCATTCTAGTAGTTTCCCGTTGGCATGTTTAGGATTTTCTATGTATAATATCATGTCATCTGCAAACAGTGACAGTTTTACTTCTTCTTTCCCAATTTATATTCCTTTTATTTCTTCTTCTTCTCTGATTGCCATGGCTAGGATTTCCAAAACTATGTTAGATAAGAATGGCGAGAGTGGACATCCTTGTCTTGTTCCTGATCTTAGTGGAAATGCTTATTCTGTTTTTCACCATTGAGTATGATGCTTTTTGTGGGTTTGTCATATATTGCCTTCATTATGTAGAGGTAGTTTCCCTCTATGCCCATTTTCTGGAGAGTTTTTATCATAAATGAGTGTTGAATTTTGTCAAAAGCTTTTTCTGCATCTGTTGAGATGATTATATGCCTTTTATTCCTTAACTGGTAAATATGGTGTATCACATTGATTGATTTGCGAATATTGAAGAATCCTTGCATCCTGGGTTAAATCCCACTTGATCATCGTGTATGATCCTTTTAATGTGTTGTTGGATTCTGTTTGCTAGTATTTTGTTCAGGAATTTTGCATCTATGTTCATCAGTGATGTTGGTCTGTAATTTTCGTTTCCTGTGATATCTTTTTCTGGTTTTGGTATCAAGGTGATGGTGGTTTCGTAGAATGAATTTGGGAATGTTCTTCCCTCTGCAAATCTTTGGAAGAGTTTGAGAAGGATCAGTGTTAGCTCTTCTCTAAATGTTTGATAGAATTCGCCTGTGAAGCCATCTGGTCCTGGACTCTTGTTTGTTGGAAAATTTTTAATCACAGTTTCAATTTCATTACTTGTGATAGGTCTGTTTATATTTTCTAATTCTTCTTGGTTCAGTCTTGGAAAATTGTACCTTTTCAAGAATTTGTCCATTTCTTTCTGGTTGTGCATTTTTTTGGATATAGTTGTCTGTAGTAGTCCTTTATAATCCTTTGTATTTCTGCAGTGTCATTTTGTGATTTCTCCTTTTTCATTTCTAATTTTATTGATTTGCATCCTCTCCCTTTTTTCTTGATGAGGCTGGCTAAGGGTTTCTCAATTTTGTTATCTTCTCAAAGAACTAGCTTTTATTTTTATTGATCTTTGCTATTGTTTTCTTCATTTCTGTTTCATTTATTTCTGCTCTGATCTTTGTGATTTCTTTCCTTCTACTGACTTGTAGTTTTCTTTGTTCTTCTTTCTCTAGTTGCTTTAGGTGTAGGGTTAGATTGTTTATTTGAAATTGTTCTTGTTTCTTGATGTGAGATTGAATTGCTATAAACTGCCCTCTTAGAACTGATTTTACTGCATCCCATAGGTTTTGGGTTATCGTATTTTCATTGTCATTTGTTTCTAAGTATTTTTTAAATTTTTCTTTAATTTCTTCAGTGATCTCTAGGTTATTTAGTAGCACACTGTTTAGCTTCTTTGTATTTGTGTTTTTTACAGTATTTTTCCTATAACTGATTTCCAGTCCCATAGCATTGTGTTCAGAAAAGATTCTTGATACAATCTCAATTTTCTTAAATTTTCTGAGGCTTGATTTGTGACCCAAGATGTGATCTATCCTGGAGAATGTTCCATGTACACTTGAGAAGAGATTGTATTCTGCCACTTTAGGGTGGAATGTCCTATAAATATCAGTTAAATCTATCTGATCTATTGTGTCATTTAAAACTTGTGTTTCCTTATATATTTTCTGCCTTGAGGTTCTGTCCATTGGTGTAAGTGGGATGTTAAAGTCCCCTACTACTATTGTGTTACTGTCAATTTCCCCGTTCATGGTTGCTACAATTTGCCTTATGTATTGAGGTGCTTCTGTGTTGGGTGCATAAACATTTATAATTGTTATATCTTCTTCTTGGATTGATCCCTTGATCATTATGTAGTATCCTTACTTATCTCTTGTAACAGTCTTTATTTTAAAGTCTACTTTATCTGATATGAGTGTTGCTACTCCAGCTTTCTTTTGATTTCCATTTGCTTGGAATATCTTTTTCCATCCCTTCACTTTCAGTCTATATATGTCCCTAGGTCTGAAGTGGGTCTCTTGTAGACAGCATATATATGGGTCTTGTTTTCGTATCCATTCAGCCAGACTGTGTCTTTTGGTTGGGGCTTTGAATCCATTTACATTCAAGGTTTTTATCGATATGTATGTTCCTATTACCATTTTCTTAATTGTTTTCGGTTTGTTTTGTGGGTCTTTTTCTTCTCTTGTGTTTCCCGCATAGAGAAGTTTCTTTAGCATTTGTTGTAAAGCTGGTTTGGTGGTGCTGAATTCTCTTCACTTTTCCTTGTCTGATTTCTCCATTGAATCTGAATGAGATCCTTGCTGGGTAGAGTAATCTTGGTTGTAGTGTTTTCTCTTTCATCACTTTAAGTATATCCTGCCACTCCCTTCTGGCCTGCAGAGTTTCTGCTGAAAGGTCAGCTGATAACCTTATGGGATTTCCTTTGTGTGTTATTTTTTGTTTTTCCCTTGCTGCTTCCCTGAGGGCGCCCTAGTTGTGGGGAGACACAAACTCCATGTCTTTCCACACCGTCATCTTGACACCGCCCAACAATCTCTTTTCTTATTAACTTTAAAACAAATGATTAAACAATAAATTAAATTCAGAAAAAAAATACTGCTACTTAAATGACTCCTAGGGCAATTTATAAATTATCATCTAAAATATTTACTATTTCATTTAGTGTTTATTATTCTTTCTAAATGTACAAAAACTTTTGAGCTTAAATTTAAATATTGAGGATAGATGTATATAGTTAGAGCCAGATAGATATATGTTGATAGTTTTTCTAAATATTCTATTAAGTGACATTGTATAGGCAAAAGGAAAATAAATATACCTAGTTTTCCCTTTGTTACCTATTTGATTTCTTAGATTTAGCTTATTTATGAGTATATATTAAGCTTGACTGAGAAATATAAAATGGAGCAATATATCCAATTTTTACTTATAGCATTAAAAATAGGCCATGATGCAGTACCCATATTTGAATATTGGTTCAAACACCTGTAAGTGCATCATTTGGAACTTATCAAATTCTCACAAAGTTTAGTTCACTACTTAGATATTCTGAACAGATTAAAGTGACAAACTGTAACCAAAAGTTCACTGTATATTTAAATGTAAAATTAAATTAAATGCCAAGATTTTTTAAAAATTTGGAAATGTCATACACTCTTAAGATTGTACATAAGAATTAAAATGTTTAATGTATCAGATACAATCAGAATGTATAATGAGTGAGTTAGAAGGAGTTATAATTGATTTAATTAGATTTTTGTAAAAATCTGTTTTTGAAGATCATTTGTACACTAACTATTTTAATTTCAAAGCAAGAGGCTATATTTGGAGTTGTCTATATGCGTTTGTGTTTTCATCCCAAGGGTACCTGTATAGATGAGAGGGAAATATCCAGGTTTTGACACAGTACCATTGTGCTCCTTTTCATGTTTCTCCACTCTCTCTTCCCTGGGAGGGTTCTGAGAGTATGTGTATTTCACTCCATCTATGACAAAATGCACATGATAGCCCGCAGGTCACCAGGGTGAAGTTACTCACAGGCCAGTCTTAGTAGTCATGACAGGGGTGCCACTTCTCCTGAGCAACTGGAGAGTAAAATTAATGGACTCAGCTCATCAGGAATGAGATTCAGGAACTTATGTGGTGGAAAAATAAATAGGTAGTGAAACTTCAAGAAGTAACCACTCAGTCTATGTACATTTTCTATACTTCATATGTATTTTTCTCAAGGCACTAGTGATGGTACATTACCCTCTCTATTTAAGTGTCTATCTATGCCTAATGATCAGTGAGCAGCTAGAGAATAGTCTTCTTGTTGGTGGTTTTTATTTTTTTTAATTTTATTTCATTTCATTTTTTTAGTTTTAACCTTTCCTTGTAATGCAGTGTCTGGCCTATAGTTATACTCAATATATCCTTTGTTAATTAAATAAAAATTTAGGTAACTGAATAAATACACAGTTTCTTCTTCAATCTAAATACAAATTTTACCTATTGAATAATTTTTAAAAGTGACTTTCTCTACTGCTTCATTTGTAGGACTTCAAAAATTACAGAAATATTTTCTCTTAAAAAGTAACTTTATAATAAGTAATTTTAACTAGTGTTAGTATATTTAAATTTTATAAAAGTATCTGAAATCAGGCTTAGCTGTTTACTAAATATTGTCTCTTAGAATTTCTGTGGGGTTAGAATGGAATTAGAAATATACATCCCCAGAATTTATATTTATCTTAAAAATTTCTATTTATTTTGTAAATTTAAGTATCGATTCTGAAATGCTTTGGGATATCATGCAAACACGATAGTTTATGCTGCAATATATACAATGAACAAATAATTACTTGAAAGGATGTTTTTATATATGTTGTACAAATGCCATCGCGGTTGGACATTAAAACAAATTATTTGGGCTTCCCTGGTGGCGCGGTAGTTGGGAGTCTGTCTGCCAATATGGGGGATGTGGGTTCGTGCCCCAGTCCTGGAGGATCCCGCGTGCCGCGGAGCGATTGGGCCCGTGAGCCATAGCTGCTGGGCCTGTGTGTCCGGAGCCTGTGCTCCAGGGTGGGAGAGGCCACAGCAGTGAGAGGCCCGTGTACCGCAAAAAAAAACCCAAAAAACAAAAAAAACAAATTATTTAATTTTTAGGCAATCGAGGGTTATTAGGACAAAAAGTTTCTTTTAAAGACATATATTAAACCTCTGATTATACTTACATAATCACTTCCTGTTTTATGTATACTGCAAATTTCCAAAAACTCATTTTTCAGGCACCCTGATGCTCTATTATAGTTATCTTTTCAATCAAAAGAGCTTTTTAGACTATGAGAGTTGTAGCTGATCACATAATGACTACTCCATGAACCCACATATTCACTGTGTTCTCAAGTATAACATGCAAATCTGTAAGTAAATAGATTATAGCACTCAAAATAATGTAACTGACAAGATGTCAAATCTGTTTTGTATATCTGTAAATGTGTAAGATGCCTTCAAATAGTTTTTTTGGTGAAAGTTTTGTTTTAACAGATTGTCGTTATAAATACAGATGTAATGCAAACCATTAGATTTATGTATAAATAATAAAACTGAATTTTCTGACCACATTTAAGGTTTATGAAATGTCAAAAATTTCAATTGTTTTATTTATGAACTTAAGGTGAAAACAATCCAACATCTAATACAAACTCATAAGGGTAAATAGAGTCAAATACCCAGAACTCAAACCTTTAGTGTAGTATCAATCAATCAATCAATCAATCCAAACATTGATAGAAATATAGAATGAGAGATTTATGTGTGAGGGCTTCTAACCTATAGAGAATCAAGAATAAGGGCCACGATGGATTTTTCGACAGAAACCATGCAAACAAAAAGAGAGTAGAATAAAATATTCAAAGTATTGAAAGTGAAACCGATAAGGACCCTGTGGGGCTCCTCGGCATGGAAGACTTTTTGTCCCCCGTTTCTTGTAGCAAGACTCCAGCCTTCATGACTTTCCCTGGGTTCCAAAGGTCAGATTCAAAAGTTGCTAATCAAGGGAGGAGCAGCCAAGAAACCCCTGAGGCTAGATTAAAGGGACCAGAAGAAGCTCATCTAGATTAGGAAACCAACTGCCTGAGACTAGATTAAAGGAGTGCAGGCCCTGCAAACACCCTAATCTTGTCAGCAACCCCACCCTTGAACTATTGCTATAAAACTCTTCATCAAATCCTCCTGGGTGGGGACACATAGTTTTTGAGGGCAGGAGCCCGCTGTGTCCCCCTTCGCCTGGCAAAGCAATAAAGCTATCCTTTTCTACTTCACCCAAAACTCTGTCTCTGAGGTTTGATGCGGCACCAGTGCAGAGAGGCCAAGGTTTCAGCATTAAAAGAAAACAACAACAAAACCCTAGAATTCTTTAGCTAGCAAAATTATCCTTCAAGAGTAAATGAGAAATCAGAACTATCCATATCTTGAGTTTAAACTGCATGAAACAAGAAATCAAGTCATGTGGTCCAATAAAACTCCAGTGTATAGAATTGTACACAAAATGCATACTTTGCTCTAAAAGTTGCTTCTGGAAGGAAGGAGGTAGTCAAGGTGGCAAGGAAGGAAAGAATGAAGGAAGTGGGGAAGGGGGAGATGGAGGGAGGAAGGAAAAAAATATAACCATACAAACGAGCTCTCTTGAATTATGACCTCTCCTTTGTTTTAGCCACTGAGGAATCATCAGCTAGAGATCAGAGGATGAAAGAACAGAATTTGAGATAATTATTCCATAACTTTTCTCCCTACAGGTCCATAGGTTGGTGGGAGTTCCTCTTTCAAAGTCCTCATATCATTTGCATTGGTTCTTTTTTACAGCTATAGCTCTTACTAGTTCCAGTATCACTGCCTTATCTAACTCTTCAGGCCTTAGAGTGGGAATTTCTTCCTGCTGTTGCTAGCCCCAGAATGCTTCATTATCCCTAGCTGATTTTCATTACCCTTCTCACTCCTTGGTACAGTCTGTTCTGTATTATTCTATTTGAGTATGCATTCTGCTTCTATCTTAAGGCCCTAAATAATATTATATTTCAAGATTTAAATAGCAACATATAGTGATAAACAGGAGTTTCCTGCTAGAAAATCTAATAAGGAAATATCTAGAGAAAAATATCAGGAAGAAAGAAAAACTGACATGATATGAAAGAAAAATTGATACACAAATACATTTAGAAACTTTTTGTAAATCCTCTGGATAAAGCCTAGTGTCTGTAACAAAATAATAACAATATTAATGACAATATTAACAAGAACACTCAATATTTTTATGAAGGTAGAATAACTCAAACACTGGCTGAAAATATTAAGGTATTTGGATAAATATGATCATAGTTAACTAAGTTAACCATTTTTATAACTAAGGAGAGGGGTTTAGCTTTCAGTTTTGTTAATTTAAATAAACATGACAAAAGTCTGCCTTTATTACTAGACATACTATGTACAAACTATAAACAGTAGCTATAAATAAATATGGAAAAAGAAAAAAAATACCTGCAAGATTCAATCATCTCAATAAAATGAAAGGGGGAAAAAGAAGTATAGACAAAGGATGGCAAATAAGCCAGTAACAAAAAAGACATAAAGTTTTAAAAGTTATAAATTATCTAAACAGATATTAAACAAAATAGAAATAATTCAATAAATTCACTATATATTAAAGAAAATAAAGCAGAACTTAAAATCAACTCAGACTGAAAATACCAGTTGTGGATAGTATGAATGGGGGTCCTTTATGGAAAAGTAACAGAGAGAGGGAGGGGGATGTTACTTTTTTTTTCTGACAACATTAGATAGTCAGAAGTTAAAAATGATAAACTAGATATGTAGTAAGTATTCTCTAAAAAAAGAAAAAGAAACAAGAAACTTTATTTTGGACAGAAGATATCAAAGATGTAAAGAGATGGTCAGGATTCCACGGATTGTAAATATGGATTCAGTCAAATGGGAGGATGTACCTGAGAGGAATATGGTTCATCTTTATTAGTCTTCAACAACCTGACTCCCTGAGTCCTCTTTATTTTTCTGGAAAACTAGAGTGGACACAGGTAACCCCCATATTCAGTGGGCTAGAAAGGTGACTGTCTTCATTTTGTCAGGCAGTCAGCAAAGGGGCAGTGTACCTGTATCGGTGGAGGCGTACACAGAGCAGCTATGATTCTTAGAAAGTCTCATGACTGAATCTTAAGCAAAATAATCATTCCACAGATCTTGACCAACAACTGATGTTTATCCTTACATTGCAGAGGTGTCTGGGTTAACTACCTTGTAGACTCAGCTTTAGAGTTAATTCAGAGTCTCTGAAGGCAGAGAAGCAAGGAAAGATGTGGAGACTTACTGTTGGATTCACAAAACACATAAATTATGTTTCACACACCACAGCTGGAAACCTTTAAACAATTCAAGAGGAGTGAATATCCTTAACTTACAGAAATGAAAACTTAACTAGACAAGCTATTCTTGGGCAGGTTCTCTATGTACCAGTTTGCTGATATAATCAGAGACATGATTGCAAATTCAAGCAGTACTTATTTTAACCCTAATCCTCTGAAGTATTTAAAGTACCCAGGAATTGCTTATGTAGGTCGTGCAGATAATTCAAAATCTATACGGCAGACAGAAACTTTAAATTGCTCACTTTTATTTTTTCCCTTGTTTATTAAACCTGCCTCATTCTAAAAAGAATTTGAGGCAGCAATGTATTGTTCAGTTACTAGTATTTTAAGTTATGAATGACAGTTCAGCTGCTGGGGACTTTACAATAATAGCAAACCAGGAAATGAATGGTAAGGATTTTCCTCCACACATGTACCCATAAATAATTGTTTCTAATCCACTTTGAATTAAGAGAGTGAAATGAGAACTTTTAAAGAGCAAAAACACAGTTCTATTTTTATGATCTTTTAAACACTGATTTTGTTTTTTTAAATATCTCCTTTATATATACTAATAAAATTGAGTCAAAATTCTATTATCTGCAGTAATAGATATTTACAATGGCACTACTTTTTACAGTGCATTTCCATGTATTAGATTTTAAAAAAGTGTAAAGTTTTCTGAAGGACTCTAAAGAGGTAAATAAATATTTTACATGACATATATCTTACAAAATAACTTTCTTAAAGTTTCATGTTTTTTACCTAATATCCTATTTATAAGATATATATGTATATATATAAAGCTCTTTTGAATGTTTTTATCAAAATTTTTCATATTAAACTAATTGCTATTTTGTCTCATTAATGTGTGTTATTATATTTATTGATATGATGTAGTAGTAATTATCATATTACACTTACCGTAGTGTCTTAAGAGCTAGTTGTTGGCTTTACAATATCAGAAACTCAGCTTTATCTCTTTAGCCAGAATTATCAATCTCTATAAAAGAGGAAATACACCAGTGAAATTAATTTGAGGCTGGCTGATAAGTCAGAATGGCAATTTGTCCACTTACAATATGTTACAAATATCATCTGATCACTAGAATTGAGAGGTAGTAAATTTATAATCCCCAAAACTAGAATAAGTAAGAAGATATTTTAGTATTCATAGAGAAGAAGAAACAAATGTGATTTATCTTAAGGCAAATTTCCATCGACTTATACACATTTGGTGAATTTCCCTTCTCTATGTCAGGGAGAAAATCTGTTGCCTAAAGGACAAACTTGTGGGTGTAAGGTTTCAAAGAAACCTTATTTGAGACACAAAGACTAATACATGATTTTTTAGCTTACCTTTTCTGATACATTAGAAAGCCCATTATTTTTCTCTCTGTAGGGGTAAAAGGCATATTAGAGTTTTCAGGATTATATATTATTTTGCCTCAGTTATACTTAGATGTATAATTCTATTTTACAAAAACATACACTAAAAAAAAAAAATAGCTAAAGATATATTAATTTCAGAGAACTAATTTAGAGCTTTGTTGTGTCTGGGACTTAAAGTTAATAATGATTTAACTTCATTCATATTTACTTAATCTTTTAGCTTTGCAATGAGACAAACAAATTGTACAATTATTTTTCATCTTAAGGCACATAGATTACCTCAATTTATAACTGGTTTATTGCTATGCAGACAGCTAGATTTTTGTAAGTTGATAATGGTGAATTACACCTGTAGAGAGAGTAAGCAAAATTAAATGAAATGCAGTCTCTGTAGGCTTATTCATGGCTTTAGTGATGGATATGTTTTTTAGGTTGAGAGGGATGATTATTTCACAATATAATGTATATGAAAACATCACATTCGATACTTGCCCACCTTAAATACATACATTTTTTATCTGTCATTTTACCTCAGTAACAATGAGGGGAAAAAAGGATAGGATATCATTAGAAGAGTCATAGAAGGCATTCTCATGGAATCTCTCCCTTTGGTATTAGTTAATATGTGAATAAAATACTTAATTGGTACAAACTACCAATTGATGACTTTCAATTTCTTCAAACCCAACGTTGTAAAACTGAATAGTAGAAAGTTTCAAATTAATGTTGTAAACTTACAATGCTTTCTTCCTCTGCGGGCATTTTTTTTTTTTAATCCAAATATTTTACTCAGCTATAGGTTTAAAATCATTTAACATTTGTCACCACAGCTAGGAAACTGTCTTTTCTCATCAATAATAATTTTAAATTGTGTGATTCTCTAAAGAGAGCTATGACCAACTATGATGAGGTAAATCAAATGATAGCATGAATTGCATAGGTTAGTTACATTTACAAAGGAAGATGTAACTCACCTTTATTCTGAAATGCATTCAAATAAGCATGGTCTGTCTTAGACCGTTCTTTGGAATCGGAAAAGAAAGTTTTATTGTATTTCTATTTTAAACTCTGGCTTAACGAGTCTCAAGGAAAATAACCAAAAAAAAAAAAAAAAAAACAGACTGTCTTCAGCTGATAAAAACTGATGCAAAACAACATATTTTTTAAAGTGATACCTTTTAATACTTTTCAGAAATAAAGATAAAGCATGGAGAGATGAATAGGATCCTTTGAGTAGGAAAGAACCTGTTAAACAGATTTTTAAATAATGATTCATCATCTATCACATTTCCACTAAATTATAAACCTTCCTCTACTCAGTGTTTTCTATATTGATGTAGCCCATTCCCATTCCAAGGCAAATTATTTCCCATGTAGAATCTTCAGACTATTTAAAGAGGTTAACTAATTTACCAAAGATCCAAAAGGAAAATTAGTATTAGAATTATTACATATTAATCCTAAATAATTCATTTCAATAAAGAGTAATTATGGAAAGTTAATTTTTAATACTTTAATTTCACATACTATATTTACTTGGAAGATGTAATAATTTAGCTTTGGACTGAATAAAGATAAAGCAATTAATTATTTTAATAAAACCTCAAAGTACACATAGTCTAGTCATTTTATGTGAAAAAGAATTTTAAAAATAATCTTGAAACTTCTCAGACCATTTGGTAGCTGTACTACCAAAAAAAGCATCTTTTATCTATTTTCACAGATGCTTGCCCTTTCATTTAAACATAGTGTTGTTTTTATCAAAGTTACTGTTTACAGCCTTGCTGACTGAGCGGTAAATCTTTAATTTTAAGTTAGAGCAGCTTTCTGTTGATGCAGTGTATCACCTTATATTGAAAACTTTAATGTGTTACTGTAACCTGTCTTCTGCATTATTTGTATATAATTCTAGAGTTTCATGAGGTAACAAGTTATATCTATTACTACTCATGAAACTCTACATACATTCTGTCGTGTGGATATAGGCTGCTATCATCTTGAATAACAGTTCTGTTAATAATCATCATCACTTGATAAATAACAGTTGAGAAGTAATTCTGGTAAAACTAAGCAAGAAGTCACCTGTAGTGATGATCCCACAGCCATAAATTTTCCATGATTCTCTAACTCTATCTCTTTCTATTTCTCTTCCCCCCTCTATCTTTCTCCCTCAGCAAGACTGGTTTATTTGCCGATACAAACTCTACATTAAATAAAATTACATACTTCTACAAGTACAGATGCGGTCTTGAAAAAAATAAGGTAAATAAATGAAGGACAGAAAAAAAAAAGATAATTAAAAACCATGTGATAAACCAGAATTCTTAAGGATTTCAGTTATGGATAACTAGTGTCTTGAATTTATATTGAAGTCAGAGATCAATTCTTTGGTTCATGTTATATTTTTATTTGGAACTGAGATGCCTGGTTAAAGCTTGAAACTTCAAAGTATGAAAATGTCTGCATTTTTTTCAGATGAGTTAGACTGGAAAAAAGTCTTTCCATTGGTAAATTGAGTAGACAAATATTTAATCTATTAATAATAAGAGGGAAAATCAGTGGCTTCTCAGAATTCTTAATTTTGGATCTTTCCATCCACTACCTTGGGTTCAAATACACTTATGCCAGTGAGGTAAAAAATGAAATAAATAAAATATTATCTTAGGAGAGCATTATCTGTGTTTTCTAGGCAGAAATAAATGCAAAATCCTTTCAGGAAAGATGCAAATTTGAGTCAAATTTTTAAAAACCCACATATAAAGCTTCTCAAAAAATGAGCTCACAATTCAGAACTAAAAATATGATAGTAATTATTACATAATAAATGAGAGTCAACATCTACCCAAAAAAAAGTGAGATTCAATTCTTGTGCATCTTTGCATAATAAAACTATTGCATAGACCTTCTAGGAAAATTCTGTTTAAAATATGGTTACCTAGGACACTATTAAAATAGTCAAGAAAGCATCAAAAAGAACCAATAAGAACTCCTATAAATGATACATATAGTTCATTTAATCTTTAAAGTAAATGTTCATTTTAAATGTTTTAAATTAAACTTTGAGAAATTTAATGAACTGAATCATAAATTTAAGAAAAGTACCCACAATGCACCATGGAGACAAAAAGAGACACAAAATATAAAACAGGTGATGAGACTTGGAGGATCAAATGAGAAGTTGCAACATATGTCTAATATGAGTTCTAAAAGACAGAATAAGGTTAGATGTAATAATCTAAAGAAGTAAGGCTAAAATTTTTCAGAGGTGATAAAATCACAAGACCTTTGAGTTCCAAACACAGTAAATTAAAATAAAATAAAATAAAGTGAATTCACACCTGAAACATAATATCAAAACTGTAGAATCTCAAAACAAAGAGGACACAAAGATAGCTAATTACTTAGACTATTGGACTATTAATTAAACTAACAGCAGACTTTTCATTAGCAACAACTGAAGGCAGAAAAACAATGGAATATTATCTTGAGAATATTGGGGCAAAAGAAATTTCAACATGAGATTTTGTAACCAAATTAAATATTTCAACCATTTTTATAGAGCTAGAAAAAGGGAAAAGATTTCAGACATTATTTTTTTTTTAATTTAAAGGAAACAAACAACCAAGACCAGGACAATTTTCTTAGGGGGTGGGGGGCAGGTAGCAGTAAAACTTTTTGAAATAAGTACTACAGGATCTATTTCAAGTAGAAATAAATTGAACCTAGAAGAAAAAGTGAGTTCAAGGAAGGTCATTTATCAGGTATAGGCAAACATGTTGGTGGTGGTTCTTTATAGCAAATGTTAGAATATTATTAGTACTCCTCTGTTCTAATCAAGAATACATTTGCATGAACATATGATAAATCTGGCTAGGGTGTCTGAGCCTGCACATCACAGCATAAAATTATTTTGGGGTTGGAGTTAATGCTTGACAACTCAGATTTTCATTCAGAATCTAACCTTAGGTGTATGCATGTTGGCATGTTGTCATCTTGGTGAAATACCTCAGTTATCCTACCCTGAACACTGGCAACAACCCTTTCCGTACACAAGGAAAATATATAAATATAGAAACCACAGCAAATTTCAGATGCTAAGGCTAATATTTTTCCTCAGATTCATGAGCTTGCTTTTATATTAATAAGATTTTTCTGGCTTCGTGCTTTGGGCATGTGCCCCTTGTTTACCTTCTGGTTATCCCAGAACTTCTGGGAATAAAACTGCAGAGGGCCAACTGAACATTCTAGAATTGGCCATCCTATTATTAAACTAGATATCTCTCTCTCACACAAACACACACATGTACAAACTCTTTTGCACTTCTTCACCCACCTATGTAATATTGATAATATCCTTGTCTCCATTTTTCCTGATAGCCAATGTCAGATAAGACTGTAGCTAGACACCCTTTCCACCACATTCACAGCTTCCTGTTAGACCTCTGTGGCATCTACCATCCTGATAGCTGAGTATGTCCATAATTACCTTTGAATACACAAACCACATACATGTACAGCTTATGCCTATTTTGTGTTGGTAGGAGTCTCCGGGAATCATTCCTCACACCCTGATTAATGTCAGCCTGTAACTCTCTGCCATCCTTGAGCTGTCTAAGCTTTTGCCAGTAGTGCCCTAGGTCTGTCAACATTATAGAAACACTGACTTAATTCCAGAAGTAAGAAAGGGTAAACATTTTGAAAAACAAACATCAAGAAGAGTATGGAGGAAAGGAGTTGGTGAATTCATGCATAGTACTCCCTACTCATTTTATTCCTAATCTTATAAATGGACCTCATTTATGTCCTTATTTTTATAAAGGAGTAGCTCCAGTTAGATGGGTGAAAAAAGAGTATGTTAAACATTATGAAAATGGAGATTGATGTGTTCTCTTTTAGGTTTGCTATGTTGATATATATATATTCGTACCTTGTAGCTAGAAGGAAAAAAGAATAGCCCAAGCTTTTAACTAATTGTAAAGTTGTGCACTTCCCTCCCACCCTAGAAAACAAATCAGAGATAAGACAGGGAAAATGAATGCACTGAAGGAAAACTTAGGCTAATATCTCTAGTACAAAGAAATGTTCATTTTCCCTCAATGTGCCTAACTTTGAGGATGAGTCTCCTTGTCTTATAGCTAATATAATAACTGAGGTTGTAATGTGGACTGGGTAGCACACCCTAGGAGGACTCTGGGCCTGTTTAGGCTCAGTCTTACAACTAGGCCACCAGGGGTCTTTGTAATCACAGTGGTCTAGCCTGTTTATTAGGAATAAAAATATAGTAGTTTGAGGACATAACCCAAATAGTTAATTTGTAGATTGTATCATTGCCTAGAATGCCATCTGGTTATCCTAGGATGGTAGTAGATGACAAATCAAGGATTCAATATTTGGAATTAAAGGTAAATACCTTTCATCACTGGACTTCTAAGCAGAATTACTTTTTAAAAAAGTACTTAGAGCCAATGCTATTTTGACTGTTGGAAGACCCATCGGGGAGATCATTGGAAAAACAAATGGAAGCTTTTTCTCATTTGTTTTTTGTTGCTATGCCAAATATTGCCTTCCTAGAAAAAAAACTAAGTCTAATTGTACCAGAATAGGCAATCCAATTGACATTTTTATAGCCATTTACTCAGCAATATCTACCTAAGAAATCACTTTTGAAAATGAAAAAACTAATTTGCATATATAAATTTCATATATGATAAAGCTGCAGTCTCAAATTAGTAATGGAAAGGGTGGTATTTTACATAAGTGGTTCTGGAATAACTACAGAGTCATGTGGAGAAACTTAAAATTGGATCTGTTTCTTGTAACAAACATCAAGATATGTAGTTCAAGTGGATCAAAGATTTTAATTTGAAAATAAAGCCCGATAAATGATGGAAGGAACTGTGTGGGAATCCCACACCAAGTGGGGAATATATGCTATTACTCAAACTTCTAGGTGATAAAAAAGAAAATATGGATACATTTAATCATATATAATTTAAAAACCTGTATGTTAAAAAAAAATTATAACTGAGTAAAAAGGCAAACCACCCACTGGGAAAGTATTTGCAAAGCATATTCTAAATATGTAAGAGATTCTTAAAGCTAGAAAATAAGATCAAAAAATATGCTGGAGCTATGAACAAACATTCCATAGAAAAATAAATTGTTATACATATATACATACCTATATATTCACACTTGGAATAACATAAATTCATATTAAAACAACACTGAAATAATCTAAGAGAACTACAAATGCATTGATTTTGGGAGAAAATAAATTAACTCAAAGAGAAATTTAGAAAGTTTTGAACAACATTAATCACAATAAGACCTCTCTTTCTTAGACATTTTGAAAATTATATCTCTTTGACAATTACTAGCAGAGCAATATAAATGTTTTTTCCATCAGTGAATAAATGAAAATGGAACAGGTTTTAGACATACTACATATCCATAGTAGGAACACTTCACCATGCAAAGCACTGGAGTACATTTAATAATGTAGTTTTGGGACTTCCCTGGTGGAGCAGTGGTTCCTGCCAATAAGGGGACACGAGTTCGATCCCTGGTCCAGGAAGATCCCACGTTCCGCGGAGCAACTAAGTCCATGCGCCACAACTACTGAGCCTGTGCTCTAGAGCCCTTGAGCCACAACTACTGAAGCCCACGCGCCTAGAGCCCATGTTTCACAAGAGAAGGCACTGCAGTGAGAAGACCGCACACCGCAACTAGAGAAAGCCCTCATGCAGCAGCAGAGACCAATGCAGCCATAAATAAATAAATAAATAAATTTATTTTTAAAAATGTAGTCTTAAAAGATTTATGCTAGCATAAATAATTCCAGTATATATTTATGTCAAAATTCTAACATGATAATAGACATTATATATTATTTTCTAATTAAAAAAAAATCTAGGAAACTGACCACAGTCTTCTTGAAAATACATTCACTATGACTGCAGCATTCACACTTAAATATTCGTTAGAAGAAAAAGTATAACCTTGCCTCTTATACTTGAATTTTTATTTTACTGTAGAGCAAAAAGGGATTTAAATATAAGTTGCATCCAAATTATTTTAAATTATCTGATACCCAGAGAACAGCTTGTTTAAAGCTCCACAAAGAAACATTTGCTAAATTCGGATTAAGCCATCCTAGCCCTGTGGATTCCTTCTGTCTTCCTCTTCATTACCTAGCTTGCTTCCTTTCATTATCTACTTGTTTATGTATCCTTAAACTCACTTTGATATATTGTGTTAGTCATATGTATCTCTTGTGCTTTTGTGGTAAAGCTCTTTTGAAAAAATTCTTGTCTAGTGATATCACCATTTGAGTTTGCACATAATTGCCCCTTTTCTATAAACAAAATTTAATATCAGTAGAACATTACTACATTAATTCCATCCACCTCCCATGAAATTGATACTTTTTCGTTGATATTTTTCTAAAAGGTACAACATGTGAAGTCATAGCAAATTTTGAAAATTGCCACAATACTTATAATAGTATGAAGCAAAGATTCACTGAGTGTGCATCCGATGGATATTCGGTTTTTGGAACATTGAATTGGAGCACATAGGATGACAACATCCAAAAGGAAACAGTGTAAGACTGAGATCACTCATCTTAAGTTCAACTGCAAATGATTTATTCTCAACTATATTTTTCTTAAGATTTTTTCTTTCTTCTTCAGTGACAAACATGAATCTTAATGTCCTTCATTTATTAGTATATGTTTAAATAAATACCATATTAAACAAATTCTCAAATAAAAATCAGGGGACTAATAAAAGATTTGCCTACTTTCCTTCTTTGAAACTCAGGCTATATAATAAAAATCTCCTGCCACATTTCATATATCAAAAGTCAATGAGAGGGCTTCCCTGGTGGCGCAGTGGTTGAGAGTCCGCCTGCCGATGCAGGGGATACGGGTTCGTGCCCCGGTCTGGGAAGATCCCACATGCCGTGGAGCGGCTGGGCCCGTGAGCCATGGCCGCTGAGCCTGCTCGTCCGGAGCCTGTGCTCCACAATGGGAGAGGCCACAACAGTGAGAGGCCCACATACCGCAAAAAAAAAAAAAAAGTCAATGAGATTCTTAGAATTGATGACAAAACACCACGATATTAATTCTGACATCAACTGCTGCTTTTAAGCAATGAATTTCCACTTAGCCAACCATTACCTCTATTTAATCAAAATAATTTTCTCTGAAAAACCAAATACTAGAACTGTTTGGAAGGAAAACAGAACAGGATTTTTTTTAACTTTTATTACAGCAGATCTTAAAGATATTTTAAAAGTAAGAAGAATTTTAAAAGTAAAGATCTTTTAAAATATCTTTAAGGATCTTAAAGCTATTTTAAAAGTAAAGATATTTTAAAATATCTTTAAGGATCCTTAAAGATATTTTAAAAGTAAGGGCTACATATAGTCAATACATATGTAGCAATTTACTGTTTTCTGCAATTATCAACTCATGATCAATTTTGTTTTATTTATACTCCACATATTTCTTCTAACATCCTGATGGATTATTTTGAAGCAAATTCCAGCATCATATAATTTCATTTATAAACATGTTAGTATATATCTGTAAAAACAAGGACTCATGAAATATATACCTAAACACTATTAATAAACCTAAAACAAAAAAGATAACTTCCTAATATTATCAAAATCCACCCTCATTATTTATATTCATCACAATTTATTTATTGAATAAACTATGTACAGCATTACCCACATTCTGGATTTCTTCTGATTGCATCCCTGTAGAATTGTTAAACAATTACCCTTGTCATCATATTACTTCTAAATTGGCAATTATATTTAGAGAACTGGTTGGATTTTCTCTCTCTCTCTCTCTCTCTCTCTTTCAGCAACAATACTTCATAGATATTCTTTTTTTCTCAGGAGGCACATATAGTTTATTTTTCTTTTATTTGTGATATCAGAAGCTATTGATTATCATACTTTAGTTCTTTTATCTTTTTAGTGATTGCACAATGATATTTTCATTCTAATTTTTTTAAATTTATGAGCTGAAATAATACCAAGTATAGGCTTATTGATCTAAAGTATCTATGATTTCAATCATTTGCATTATTACTCTTATTGATTCTCAAAATGTCCCATTGTTGACCTGTTAGAACTTCTTCTAACTGACTCCTGAGTCCTTTATAAACAAATCTGGTAGTCTTTGATAATTTCCTTGCTTTCTTCTAGAACAAGATATTTGTAGGGATCTAAGTAGTCTGGAACATTTTAATATTAAAATTTGCATTATTAGTAATTAAGTCAGGAGAAGAGGCATAAATCAGAAGTCTCCTGAACTATCCAAGATTGTCACCCCCACAATCACAATCACATTAACTTTTCTAATTTTTTATATCTTTGTTATGACCTCAATGTTTTTCAATTTGTTTAAGTGTTCTTTATTTCTATATATTTTTCCCTAACATCATCTTTGGCATGTGAGGGACTATATATCTGGGTTGTAAATACATTCACAACATACTCAGAATAAGCAAAGGGAATATCTTTTTCCTTTTTTATAATTTATTATCATAAGCGTCTGCCCAGTGGGTAATGGAAAAGAAACTGACTTTATACCTATCAAATTCAAAACTGGGACTGATGATTTAAATAGTTCTTTAAGTAATAGTCTCTCCAATTTATACCTGCCCTTCATCTACTGAGCCCTTCTCTGAGATAATGCTGGTTTTCAGTGACTGTGCAATACATAGTAAAGGGCTTCCTGATTCATATGACATATAGTTCTGGCCTCCATCACTTTTTGATCCTGAGACCCTGCTATAGAATGGATTGTGCCACTGCCCCACCCCTGCAAAGTTCACACGTTGAAGCTTTCACCCCCAAGGTCACTATAACTAGAGATAGGCTTTTTAAGAGATAATTAAGGTTAAATGAGTTAATAAAGGTGGGGCCCTACTCTTACAGAAGCGTGGCCTTATAAGAAGAAGAAAAGAAAGAGAGAGTGAAAGAGAGGGAAATTTCTCTCTCCCTGTCTCTTTGTCTCTCTCTCCCATGTAAGAACATGGTGAGAATGTGGCCCTCTGAAAGCCAGGATGAAAGCCCCCAACAGAAATGAAACTCTGAGAGACCTTGGTCTTGGAATTTTCAGTCTTCAGAACTGTGAGAAAACAAATTTAAGTTGTTTAATCCACTCAGTCTATGGTAAAGTCCATCTGCAGTTTGGGAACTGTAATCAAATTGAGAGCTAAGCATCATCCCACTCTCCCATTGCAGAGTTAAAAATATGAAGATTATTACAAAAAAAAAAAAAAAAAAAAAAGGGAGACAGTAGGATCCAGCTGCTCAAGTAACAGCCTCACTCATGAAAACACTGTGTGAATAGTCCTAATATAATTCCAGAATAAGTAAAGATACATTCTCATGTGATCTTTAAAAAATAACTTTAGAACCAGACAAAAGGATGAATATTTAGAAGAGTCAGATCAATGTAATATATTCTTGAGTAAAATATAAATGATCTACAAAAGATTTAGCATTCTTATCAAAGAATGTGACTCTATAAAACAGTAACAGGGTGAGTTGAAATTGCATCAAGTTGAAAAGAAAAGAAAGATAAAAAAGAAAATAAGAAAAAATAAATTAAAAAAATAGAATTAAGAATTAAATGAAACCAATGAAGAGCAGAATTGGGGTATAAAACAAGATTGGAACAAAGTTCCAAAAGGGAAGACATAATATGATTTTTAAATATCAATTTTCCAAAATTAAATATATTAAGGCAATATAATTTAAATGGAATTCCAATAAAATTTATTTGAGGGACTGAATACAATGATTTTAATGTCCATATGAAAGAATATTATCTGAGAGTAATTTTTAAATATCTTGAAAACAATAACAAGGCCTATTCTAAAACAGATATTGAAAAAAATCTTGTAAGACAATTCCAATAACAAGATTTCAGTAATAACTCAGAAACAGACAAACAGATCAATGGAAAATAATAAAATACTCAAAAACATACACTACTATATAGGGCCTGGTTATATGACCGTAAGTGTTTTATTTTTTCTCCATTTGGGAAAAAAGTTAAAATGTGATTATACCTTTAATTCACTTTATAAATTCCAGGAGATTAAAATTCAGAATGTAAAACATAAAGCAATATAACACATAGCAAAAGATATAGAAGATTATGCATACAGGCATACCTCAGGGATATTGCAGGTTTGGTTCTAGACCATCGCAGTAAAGCAAATATCATAAAAAAGTAAGTCACATGCATTTTTTGATTTCTCAATTCATATAAAAATCTACATTATACTGTAGTCTATTAAGTGTTCAATAGCATTATGGCTAAAAAATGCACATATCTTAATTTAAAAATACTTTAATGCTAAAAGTTGCTAAACATCATCTGAGTCTTCAGAGAGTCATAATCTTTTTGCATAATCTTCTTTAGCTATTACCATTGACCAAAACTTGTCTCCAGAATAAGACCAATTATCAGATTTTTCAAAAACACTATCAGGAGAAATCTCATTACACCCTACAGATGTGTTTCTCTCTCTTTTTTTTTAATTAATTAATTAATTTATTTATTTATTTTTGGCTGCCTTTGGGCATTGCTGTGCGTGGGCTTTCTCTAGTTGTGGTGAGCAGAGGCTACTCTTCATTGCAGTGCACAGGCTTCTTATCGCGGTGGCTTCTCATGTTGCGGAGCACAGGCTCTAGGCACGTGGGCCTCAGTAGTTGTGGCTCACAGGCTCTAGAGCGCAGGCTCAGTAGTTGTGGTGCACGGGCTTAGTTGCTCCACGGCATGTGGGATCTTCCCGGACCAGGGCTCGAACCCATGTCTCCTGCATTGGCAGGCAGATTCCTAACCACTGCACCAACAGGGAAGCCCAGATGTGTTTTTCTTAATCATTGAAGTAGTCTCCATCTCACAGGACTTTCGCATCAAGTGACTGCACATCTCTTATTCTGACACTAACTAATTCTCATCCCTCCCTGACATTCCACCCTCAAGACCACCCAATGTGATCTCTGAAATTCAAGTTCTGTAACTAGAGAAATCCCCATCTCCTCAAATCCTTCTTTTAAAATGTTCTTCACTTTCTTGCCTTAAATGTCAGAATAAAAAAAAAAACCTTTCAAGAGGTTGCTGTTAGTATGTGTGTGTGTCCGTATGTGCTTTGGCAAATCCCACAACACACTGAACCTCTTCTGAGAAGCTCTATCTCAGTTACAGAATTTCCATTTTATTCTTTTTTTCTTAATAATTTTCATTTTTATGCTCAGATTCTCAGTCCTTCCATTCATCACATTCATCCCCTTTGTTAAATGTTTGTTTTAAAACTTTTTCATTTTATAATTATATAACATCATCATCTATGA
Source organism: Lipotes vexillifer (assembly GCF_000442215.2). Classification (NCBI taxonomy): domain Eukaryota; kingdom Metazoa; phylum Chordata; class Mammalia; order Artiodactyla; family Lipotidae; genus Lipotes; species Lipotes vexillifer. Next base: position 670,207 of record NW_006796275.1, read on the forward strand.
ATTTTCACCTTTGCTTATGGAACACATGTTCCTGTGTTTTCATGTATCTAGTACTTTTTATCATATACTGGAAATTGTCGATGCTCCATTGCTTAGTGTATAGATTTAGTGTTGACTTTAGCTCTAGGGGTCAGTTAATTTACTGGCAGATCAGCTTGATCTATTAGATGCTTGGATTTGTCTTTTGTAGGCTTATCTAGAGTAACTCTTACCATATGGATAGAGTAGCCGTGAAAGTAAGGCAGAGCCATCCATGTGTATGAACTGAATTCCTTGAGTGTTCAGTGAGGTGACTTCATTCTGGCTGATTGTCTCCCCTCTTTATGCAGCATCTGGACCTCTGTGGAGTACACCTTTTATGTGTAACTTACTCCAACAATCCCAGACTAGGGCTGCTGTTGTCCAAATCTTGAAAACAGTTGCTTCATATATTTTCTATGATTTTAAATTTATTCTCAATCAGGAGGATAGTTTGATACCCATGAATCCATCATTGGTAGTCTATTATTACACAGAGAAACTTTTGAAACAAAGTAAAATAATAATTACTATAATAAATAAGATCATTTTCATTTTGAAAATTAATATCTCATATACATTTTAATAAGGTAAATGTTGCTTTTTATTTTTAAACCATGTATTTTTATCCAAAGGACATTTATTTAAGTACTATGATATTTCTAGTAAGTTCAAGTTTCTATTCAAAACTTGTCATCTGTTATCTATTCTTAGCACTAGTATCATTGTTTTTGCAGAATGAAAAACTTGATGAAATGTCAAATGCAGCTTGGTTTCAGAGTAACTTAAAATACCAAGTAGTGTACAATTAATATACACTTCAATCTTTTATTTTTATTAGCAAAATTTTTTCTCTTCTATACAGTGACAGGAATGTATCAGGTGTCTATTTAAATAATCAAATTTCTGACAGCATAACACAATAATTAATTTTAGTTCATCACAAAGAGATACAGTTCACAGTTTACTGTTTCCTTCTAATTCTCTTAAAAACTTTAATTTCTTTAATTTTAATATAAGTATAATTATCAATTTTCCCTAC
>NW_006796275.1:671323-677997 GCF_000442215.2 Lipotes vexillifer
ATTATGAAAATGTAAATCCCTAAATTAATTGCATTTAAACTACATAATTATTGTATAGAAAAGCACTTTTTAAGAATTGAGATTAATCTACAATATGTCTAAAGAACTAATGTATATTATCTGATCTTTAAGGACTATCACTACTTCTGGGTCCTAGAAATCCTTAAGTAGCTGAGGCATTTATTTATAAGAGATATATAGAGATATAAGGAAATACATTACAGATTAGAGCTTTCTTATTTAGTAGTTCATGATAGATGAGTTTAAATTTAGCCATACTTTAAAATTCTTAGGATAATATGATTTATCCCTCATTCTGTGTAGCAATAAACAGTAGTCACCACACATATGTTACATTTTTTATTTATATACCATATGTGTCTGAAAGAAAAATAAAATTGTTTGGTCATGCACATTCTCTAAACTTTACCGTTATGTAGTGATTTTTTTGCATAACCATAAAATAACAAAATATATTCTAAAATTTTCTCTTGCTATGTGGGTTGTAGAAAAAAATATTTTAAAATTTTAAATGCTTGAACAAGTTGTCCTACATTTTATATTTGCTTACTCTGTGTTCTTTTAAATAACTTATCATTAGTTACTTCATATTTCACAAAGTTTCTTAAATCCTAACAAAATAGAAAACTTGTCAAAGAAGTTTAGCTAATGAATTCAAATACATTTGCCCTTATGGTGGATACTTCTACTGGATCATGTCAGTTAGCTGGATGTGGACTTGGGTTTACTTTTATGTTCTATGGCTACCTTAATTATAGTTACTATTGCAGGTCATATTTAAAAGTAAAAGATGTCCTGAGTTATTTATTTTAGTAATTATTTTCTCAGTATTTTGACTATTAACTAATTTTGAATTAGTTGATTTGAGTATATAACAGTTGATTGTTTATCTTTTAAGTTTGAATCAATTATAGAATATTTGTAGTTTTAAGTAATTAACATTATAATATGAGGCATTATAATTCATTAGGTGTGAGAAATAAACTATAGAATGGAAGCCATTAATTTTATTAAATAAAAATAAATCTGGTAAGAGGGAACTAGAGCATATTAGGAGGAAAAGAGAAAGAGAAAGGTATCTTTGGGGTTGAATTAACATAATCTATGGAAAGCCAGAGAACTTTGAAATATGCACTTGATACTTGATCCAGAATTGTGAAAATAGAAAAGGAGAAATTCAGGTCCAAATTGGTTGAGGCTATGGATTTCTACTACTTTACTGACAACAAAGTATAGAGACAATTGCAAGAGAGTATAGATTTTATTATTAGTACAGAATTTTTCTTCTCTCTAGCTATTATAATTATTAAAAGAACTAATTTTGACAGCAAGTCCAGTTATAAAATAGTTTATAATTTCTATACTTCTGGTCCCAGAAAGATGACATAGATTCACTCGTCTCTTTTTCTATTCTCTAAATACAGCAAAATACTTGGGAATAATTTAACAATCATAAAAGTACTTTGAAAGGTGGAAAGAAGACAGACTGGCTAGGGTCCTTAAGTCTTGAAGAAACACTTTGGTGAGTTCCCTGAGTTTTAGTTTTACCCAGAACTCCCAGCAGGCATTGGAAACACACACACAGAAAAAAAACCTGCTCCCTGACCAAAAGACTAGGTAAGGGTGAGCTCAGTAGAGCCCTAGTAGGGAGATTCATCAACTGACTCACACCCAGTGGCAATGACAGCACCCAGTGAGCCAAGCAGACAGACTCATCCATCACCCAACACTTCTGGCAGCCGCAGAACTGATTTGCCCATATCCAAGCTCCAAAAAGTCAGGTGTTTTGTGGTTTCTCCACACAAAAGCAGAAACTGAACTAGTCGCAGGATTTCCTGATTTTCATCAAGTGACAGAAGGCTACCCAGACAGATATTTCCTTACCCCAATAGCACTAGCAAAGATAAACTAGAAGCTTATGGCACCAGGTATGTGGTGAACAGTTCAGAGGAAACATTCTCCACCCAGCTTCCTCACCACCTACATGGCAACATGGGCAGCACTGGCAAGGGTAGAGAGTGAGCTTTCCTGGAGCCAGAAGAACAAAGACCAGACCAGCACTACAAGGGCTGAGCGAGATAAGATGTCAGTGGAACTACAGTTTACAAATTTAGGGCAGAACCTACATGCTAAACCTCAGTAGGGCAAATGCTTGATGAAATAGAAGATTTAAATAGGATCCTAATACAATATCCAAAACAATAACAGTCAAAAATCACTCCTTATACCTAGAACCAGAAAAAATCACAACTAAAAAGCAAGTGATGCCAAGTCTGAGATAAATACAGATGAACTACTTGACAAAGATTTTTAAACATCCATCATAATGATGTTTTAACAAAGTGATTAATTTCATTTTTGTGTTTCAGTAATTATATAGAAACTGGGAGTTTTGAAGAGACCTTAACTCACATCTTCTCTTTTTAATAATCTCACTGAAATTCCAGTTCACAAATAGGTCTCCCTTGAATTTGGGTAATGGATAGAAAATCTTATTATCTAGTAAATGTTAATTTCAAATACCAAACCTGGCAATTTGATTTTAATTCTAGGCAGTTCTCAAACTTGTCTGTACACTTGAATTATCTAATGAGTTTTTAATATAGCATAAATGCCTAGATCTACCCCCAGATGAATTAGAACAAAATCTGGCAGTTTTTTTCAATATCTATATTACTTTCAAAATTCACCCAAGTGGGGCTTCCCTGGTGGCGCAGTGGTTGAGAGTCTGCCTGCCAATGCAGACGACACGGGTTCGAGCCCTGGTCTGGGAAGATCCCACATGCCATGGAGCGACTGGGCCCGTGAGCCACAATTGCTGAGCCTGCGCGTCTGGAGCCTGTGCTCCGCGGCGACAGAGGCCGCGATAGTGAGAGGCCTGCGCACCGCAATGAGGAGTGACCCCCACTTGCCACAACTAGAGAAAGCCCATGCACAGAAATGAAGACCCAGCACAGCCATAAATAAATAAATAAATAAATACATTGTGTATTATTTAAAAAAAAAAAAAAAAAAAAATTCACCCAAGTGATTCTAATGTTCAACTATGATACAAAAAGATAACAAATTATTGTAAAAGCAGCACTAAGACAGAAAGTATATCTTGTTTCCACTGAATTTCTAACATGGAAAATCTAGAGAATGAAACACAATATTTAGAGCTTGAATATTTAGATTACAAACCCTACTTTAAAAGTAAGAATATTTTTGCATAAAGCTTTTCTTCTGTTTGATAAAGGAATAATTTGCAGATCTTCTGCTTCCCCAAACTAGTATCTTTTACTGCTGACAATACTTTCAAAAGGGAAACTTTCTTAGGTATCTCACCACCATAATATATTTTGGTGCAGTAATTTTTTAAAGTATATGAATTGAATTGTGAAAATACTCCCTAATATAATCCCTTTTTCCTAATCTTTTTTTGTTTATTTTTGTTTGTTTTTTTAGGAAAACAAAAAATTAAAGAGCAAGGGATGTCTGTCCATCCATCTGTCTGTCCATCTGTCTGTCCATCGACCAATCCAGGGTAGAGAGGACAGTTTGAGGCTGGAGGATAGCAAAACACACTCCAAATTTATCTTTAATGCTCTTTTATTTTAATTAACTAAAAAAATTGTGATACAAAATTCAAAAACTATTCAGTAAACTAGAAAATTCAATAAACTAGAAAGTTTACCTTTCTTTGGGAGATAAGGTACTTTACTATTATACTATTCTCTATATATGATTTTTGAAACCTGTAACAAAATTCATCATGAAGAATATGTACTAATCGCTTAGGGAAGAGGAGTTGGGTCATAGTGGAAGTAGATTCTAGCCCTTCGTTCAATTCTGTAATTTCTTATTTCATACATTTTTCATTATCCTTGTCCTTTTTTGTTAAAAAAATGAGAACCAGTTGTTTCATTTTTAAAAATCTTTCATTTAAAAAAAAGTGCTTCACTGATTATAAGATTTTGATATATGAAGCATATACATTTCTTCTAGCAGCCTTCTTGGGAGGGAACAGGATTTGCTTCCTTTTCACCTGGAATCTTCGATTTAGATAATGCTATGCTGTTAGATAGAAGAGTTACATTTTATATTGGACATGTATTAATATAATGTACTATACTCTAACATTAGGTGTAATATTTTGCAATTTATTGTCTTGTATGTTCAGGTTGTGTACTGATATATTCAGAAAAATCCTGCTAAGTGTTGCTCTCTTCAGCATTATGCTTTTATTTATTTTTCACTTACAACACAGTTTACAACTCTCAGCAAACTGTTCAATAACAGGCATAGTGCACAGTGAGGCCTTGTTCATCTTTTTGACATTAATGGAAGGTTTTATCTCTATAATATTTCTGTAGATTTATTCTGTTCCTAGGAATGCAAATCTATGAAATTCATCTTCTATTTTTAGGTTTCTAAGTCTTTATTCAGGAATAGATTTTGAAATTTAATCAACTTTTTGTCATCAACTGAGAATAATATATGGAGTTGAAATAATGAATAGCCTTAACAAACCAAGTACTTAGTTGGGTATGATTTTTCAGGCACTTTGTGTAGATTTCTCCACCTTTATTAATAAGGGAGATGAAAGATTTCAGTAACGTCTCTTACTTTCCTTTGCTTTTTTTTTCTTTTTAGTCATATCAGTTTTTTAAGTGTTTGGGGATTATCTTATCTTTCACTGTACTTCAAAACAATGTATATGATAACAGATGAAATTCAGTAAATTTTAAAAGAGACATAGATCTCAATATATTTTAATTCTTACAATGACATTATGGACAATTCAGATTTTTAGTCACTTCTTGAGTTAATTTTATCAAATTATATTTCATTCAAATTATCAAGCTTATATTGTATTTCAAATGAACTCTGTTTGTGTGTACATAAACCTACCCAGTGTATGCAGTTATTATTTTAATTTCTAATGAGTTTATTTGTGTGTTCCTTATTTGAGGCTTCACTATACTTGTCAAATGTTCATTGCATTGTTGGTTTTTTCAAAGAAATAATTCTTGGTTTTAGTAATAAACTTTGACATTTTCCTATTTCTTTTTTATTACTTCTCATATATTTAATAATTTCACCTGTAGGGTAGCTGATTACTCCAATATGATTATATATCATTCTTCATAATTTATAAATAAGTAAAAATTGCCACAAATATAAAAACTAATCTGCATAAATTATATCTATTTTGCAAATATATTAAAATATAGAGACTCTGGCAATATTGATATTAACTTTTAAGGAGAAAGTTGAATTCTGTTTAACTATTTTAATACTTAAATGCCTAAGCCTATTGCAGATGATACCATTTTATGTATAATACATATTAGTGGTATCTAGTTTAGTATATATAATATATTCATATCCATTTATCTATCTCTCATTCTCTGTGTGTGTATGTCTTATACACATTATACAGCAAGCAAAAACTCATCAATTTTTATGCACAAATCAAGTTAAATCAGTGGAAAATAATCTCTCAGTAAATAAAGAAAAGAATAAATTATGCTTTTCTTGGATCTGGTTTAAATTGAAATGACTGGCTAGTTATTCAGGGCTGCTAAATATTTTTAATGATAGTAGGAATTTCACCCAAAGAGTTTATATTAACTAAAATCTTTCTCTAGGCATTACCACAAAAATGTGTGCTTTTATGTCATTTTAAAAACATAAGAGGGGAAAAACAGAGCTTATTTAGAGATAAAGAGATTAGAGGAAATAGAATAATAATGAAGTGGAGGATTTGGGTGAAAGATGATAAATTAAAAGTCTAAGTTCTTCATGTTATAGGCAAAAAAGGATCAAAGCATATAAAGGCCACTTAACACATAAAAGAGTGGGAAATCAAAGTTTGAAATAAAGGAATAATAATGTCAGCTAGTTTAGAAGAGAATTCATGTTGAGCTATGATAACAATATTGTCATTCAAAACTCACATTTAAAAGAGAAGAAAGTTTAATACATTATATAATTTAAAACTAGAAAAAATATATGACTACATCAGGAGAATCTATTTGAAACTCAATTTCTCATCTAATCATAAAGTGGAAAACGTCCTTTTGTTTGAAATGTTCTTTACTTGGTATACCAAGATATTATAAGAAGCTAAAGGCAAAAAATATTTAAGGGATTATGGTAATAGCATTTGAAATAGAATGAAGAAATGGTAGGATTATCATGAATAAAAAATGTCGTGAACTGTACTTGGAATTCTATTTCTTGTTTTATGCGAGTGTTGAGTGTTTTATAATAACAAAGTATACTTTGAGTGGAATATTTAAGGAACTGCACTTGATTGGAATCGTTACAGAGAATTGTTTGACAGATCCTGTTTTTGAATACTGATTCCTTCCATTTTCAGTTATATTTATGCATATATTTTTGCTTCAAACCTATTCTTTAGCTATCAACTGAGCAATTTTTGTTGTGTATTATAGCAATCTCAAATGATTGGGATAAAAATCAAATGTGTTAGGTAAAATATAAAGAAACCAAATCAATTAGGCTTTATCCATGTTTGTGATTGAGTTAAAGAAAATAGATTAAGATTTTAAAATGGAAAGACTCATTTTTTCTCATGTATGTGCATAAGGTATATATATATATATATATATATATATATATATATATATGTATATACACATACA
>NW_006796275.1:678007-770865 GCF_000442215.2 Lipotes vexillifer
ATTCTGAAACAAATGTATGGTTAACAATATATTTTCCATTGACATGTCTTTATATTTTTCATAATATTTTCTAAAACCCTTAAAAAAATAACTTTTTAGAAAACTAGTGTGAATTTATTCTTGGTTTGTGGAAAGATACGATTTACAGATGAATCTTATATATTATTATTAATAATAATTTTACTAGCTGGTGAGAGGTGGAAAGGCCCTAACACATTTTGGGAAGATAATCCATCCATGCTACTTAGTATCTGATATCTCTGAGCCAAAGTAAGAATAAATAATATCATTATGTCTAATAAGTGTGTCACTTCTGAACATGTGAGCCAAGAGCTATGCTAAACATAAAGTGTGACTTGCAAATACTGAATTTGCATTATTTGTAGAAACTATTTTTAGGGTTAATAAAGCTTTAAAATTTTCATTTAAAGATAAATATCTACTAAAGAGAGCTGAAAGTGACTGTGATATAGGATGGCTGGCTAAAACATGGAAAAAAGTGAACTATACATCCATTTTTTAAAAATATGTTGAAATAGAGTAACTTCAATGCCAAATACAAAGATGTGTTTTGGGAAAACACAGATAAATATGACATATCAATTGCCCTCCCAGATCTCATTGTCTAAGAGTAGTTACAGATTTTTAAAATAATACTTTCTATATTGTAGAAGCCTTAAGAAGATTTAAGGAATAAGAGTCAAATTCTGACCACAAACCTAAAATTATAAAAACAAGGGGTTGAAAACAGAAAAGGGGCACCCCATCACAGGCCAGAGTTGAACACACAGATTTGGATACAAGAGAATCTGGAAGATAGAAAATGAAGCAAGAATATGTCACCATAGACATTTATTTTAGCTATAATCAATTATTTCCACAATGGCATATTGGAGAAAATTAAAAATAAAAATTATAATATCTGTTAATTTAGTAAAACATATTTATATAAATACTATTACATGTTCTCTGTGTTAAATAATACTTCTAGTTTTTAAGGATGCCTCTGGCTATCAAAAGTGGATGAAACTTGCTCACAACCAACACTATGTTTCTCAGATCAAATAAAATTAAGAACTTAAAAGAATGCTGCTTAAATAAAGGTTATTTCTTCCTGGGATGCTAAATTATGCATTGTACATACTAGATTGAAAATGATTATGTGAAGTGATATTACTAAAATATATAATGAAAAAATTGCATATGTGTGTATACATGAAAACAGTTACCTTCATACACACACTCCCTTAATGCCATCTCCTCTTCAATTGTGACAATACTGTGTTCCTCTACTTCACAGCCAAGATTTTTGAAAAATATTATTTATAACTTTCTTTTTGTTGTTTTATTTCTCCTTTCCAGGAGACCTGTATCATGCTCTTTTGACCATGCTTATCAAACCAACAAACATTTTCCCATCCCCTTCTTATTAATAGGATACTAAATAACATGTTTTTAAGTACTGGGTGAAGACACTTTGATTTCAAGAAGTTCTTATCTCCTTTCGCAGTATCAAGCATTGCCCATGAAAAACTAGGGCAATTCTTCTGGAAGCTTACAGAGAAGTTCCCCCCTTATAAAAGGGACATGCATGAGAGAAGTGTTCACATTTTGCCACTGTGTTTCTGTCCTCCTGTCATGAATGTAACAGTAGTTCTGAGGCTGTAGCAGCTATCTTGTGAACAAAGGCAAGCAATGAACAAAAGGGTAAAGTGCCAAGACACTGAAGACGAGAGAGCAAGTAGAAGTTGTTAAATTGTCGCTGATACTGATAACCTGCCAATCCTGAGACCACCTGTCTCCAGATGACAGGTTGACTAGCTCTGAATCTTTCTCTAGAAAGCATTTCTAACTGTTGTAGAGTACATTCAAATGCATACGTTTTAGTGTTAAGTTTTAATGAGTTGGATTTAGATAAGCAAGTCACTCAGAAATAATTACAAGTAAAAACAGAAAGAATATATCTAAACCAAAATTAAAGATTTGTTTACCAACACAGGGCAGAACTGTGGTTGAATATCAGAGACTAAATTATGAGCTAGGAGGAAGCTAGGTTGAAAATGGAATGTAAGCAGTGTACGTTTAAGATTTGGGGTGTGTGGAGGAATTCCTTAAGTTGCTTTTGCATGTCACCAAACTAATCTTCAGCCATATCATTAATCCTTCAATTGATTTACATTTGTATTACCCCTATTTGTTTGTGTGTTTGTTTTGAGGATTTTGTTCTAGTTTGTTGCCTATCTAACATAGTAATTTTTCTTAAATTTTTGATGACTTTAGTTGTTTATATTTAGAAAATATGTTCAAGGTGACTCAATATTCATTGCTTGGATTGGTTCCTTCACTCATGTAAAATCACAGTTCCTCCAGAGTGAACACAGATGATTACAGGAGTCCTGGCCACCATGAGTGTTTGGGGATTCACAGTCAAGCTGTCTGTTCTGTTTGTAGAATGGTTACCTTCCAGCTTTAGAAGACCTCTGTCTCAGTATCACATAATATTATATGTGGCATTGGTTTTTTTTTCCATAACCAAATGCCCAGAGTAGAGTCTTCCTACACTAAAATGTTCCCATAAATTTTATTGATAAAGCTTTTCTTTCTTCCTATTGGACATTATTTTAGAGAAAAATGATCAGCCATTCAACTGCCAGCTAGGGATGTGTCATCATTCTATATTCCTACTGCTAATCATTTCAACAGTTTTCCTACTAGTTGACCCTGAACCACAGCTCTTTCTATTTCTGATCTTGGCAATATTTTTCTGTGTTTCTAAAAAAAAAAAACAAAAAAGCACTTGTCAGATTTTCACTCATTTTCACTCATTTTCAACCCGAACTCACTGAGTTCGGATTCCCTCAGCTCTATTATGTTTCCCCATCAATTAAATGCCAGCCACTTTATAACTCCCAGAAATATTTCAATGTCCCTAGTCCATTAAGGCATCCTTCCTAGTAGACCATGCTGCAATGGGATTATTTGTTTGTTTGTTACTTATTCTATCTTGCCATGGAATTTTGTCAGGAAAGAAAGATGCTATGGACTGAATGCTAAAATTCATATGTTGAAGCCCTACCCCCCCCCCCAACCATGTGATGATATTTAGAGATGGGGTTTTTAGGAGGTAATTACATTTAGGTTTAGATGAAGTCATGAGGATAGGGAATTCATGATGAGATGAGTGCCCTTATAAAAAGAGACATTAGAATGCTTTCTCTCTCTCTCTCTCTCTCTCTGTCTTCCTCCTTCTCTTTCACTTTCTCTTTCTCTCTGTGTGTACACAGAGGACAGGTCATGTGAGCACACAGAGACACGTAGCTATCTAAAAGCCAGGAAGAAAGTTCTCACCAGAACCTGTCCATGCTGGCACTATGGTCATGGTGTTCTAGCCTCCAGGATAGTGAAAAAATAAATCTTTGTTGCTTAAGCCATCCAGTCTATGGTATCTTGTTATGGCAGCCTGACCGAGCTGACTAACACAAAAGATAAATTATTTAGTCAGTCATCTTGTTCTAGAAGCCACAAAGGATTTTTACACCAACCACCATTTCTTAAAATACAGTTGCTGCTGCCACCTTCTCCATCTCTTTCTCCTGTTCCACCTCCTTATTCTTCTCCATAAAAATATCCTTTTGTATTTCCTTCCTAACTCTATTGGTTTTCTTACTCATTGTCCTTATATAGTATTTCTTATAATCACATTTTTAATGTTAATACATTTAAGAATATTCATTGCTTACAAGTCACTCTTTCTGTAGCCAAACACATTCATTAACCTGGCTTCTCTACTGACTTGTTCTGAATCTAACCCATATGATCCTTTTTAACCAAAGTAAAGTGTTCATATTTTATTCTCAGTCTACTGGGAAGGCACTAAAGAATCCTAGGCATCCGAGTGCTGTGATCTCTCCTTTACTTTGTAGACAATTACTCTGATTTTTAGGTGGTACAATAATAAGTGCTATAAACATAGGAATAGAAGAGCACTCCACAGAAAACAAAAATCACAAAATTCTACTTTCTCTACATCTTAACCATATTCCCAGGATGAAAACTCACTGGTTCTGATTTGCAGAATTGTTCTCATTCACTGAACCTTTAAACAAACCCTGCCCTATGGGAGTGTGATAGTCTAAATTTTATTAAGCCAAGTAGACCTACACCTTTAAATGGGATTGGCATTAATGTGGGAGCAGCTGGGCCCGTGAGTCATGGCCACTGAGCCTGCGCGTCCGGAGCCTGTGCTCCACAATGGGAGAGGCCACAACAGTGAGAGGCCCACGTACTGCAAAAATAAATAAATAAATAAATAAATAAAATAATAAATAAAAAAATAAAAGAACAATCTTTAAGATTTGTGTCTATGCAACAGAATTATGAGGCAATTGTCACGCTAACTTGAGAGTGGTGAGGATTGAGTTTTCTGTTCACTGTATGATAAAAGAGTGTAAAATAAATTTCTATGATGATTCAGCAGAGTGAGAAATGCAGAGATACTTTCTATCACATAGACAGTTGGCTCTTCATTCTTCAAGTGTGTAGTGTCTGAGAGAGTTACGTACCACCGAGTAATAAGGCCAGATCATTAAATATCCTGTCCAGAGACTGCTAAAAAGCAAATGAATTACATGGCAATGTAAGCTTCTTGGCACAAAATCTACTGAAGGATCCTGTTGAAATGCAAATGCCTTTATTATGGTGAACCACCTTAAACTTCATAGATAGTATGATGCACATAAATCCCATGAAAACTGTTTGTGTTGAGAAAATAAAATATATTAATATGAGCATGCATACATTAGATAGTGCCCATAAAGGCAGCTTTATAAAAATACTGCATTTTATTTGCCATTTAATATTTGCATTTTCCTAGTTTCTTATAAAATAGTCTATTCTAGGGACATGAACTAGCAATGGTCAGGTTCAGTCTGTATTCAGACATGAGTAGGTAATAGTGCTCAGGTTGATGTTGTGTGAAATTCCTTATGTTCAACAGGAGAATACCAAAGCCTAGCTGTGAGTGCCAGACCAGTTCATAGCAATGCCAACTCGGAGCTAAAACTACCAGGCTGTCTCCTTTCTAAATGCTGATAGGAAATAACTACTCATGACTAGCTCCTCTGTAAATCTAATAAATAGTTAACAAATATATATATACATATATATGTATGTGTGTGTGTATATATATATATATATATATATATATATATATATATATATATATGTTGAAAATGATCAAGATAGCAACCATGATCAACAGCAAAAGGTGCCATTAGAGTGAGAAAATGTAAAGAATCACCTGTGATCAGTATGACTGAGAAATAGACTAAAACTCACTAAAACGAAAAACTACAGCAGAGAGAGTGACAGTAAAAGAAAGGCAACATCGGAGACACTGGGGTAATCGGGAAAATTAATTGAAGAATTTGAGGTATTTGAGGTAAAACTGACAAGTTATTTTTAATATTTTTGGAAATGCAAAACAACAAGAATAAACAGAACAATCCTGAAAAAAATACAGCTATTTCTAGACATTATAATTATTAAAAAGTTACAATAGCTAAAACAATATGCTGTTGGAACAATGACAGGAAAATAGACAAATGGAACACAATGGAGTCCAGGAATAGTCCCGTCTGTGTACGTGTGGCACTGTCATGCAATGTGGAGACAATGGTCGTTTCCTGAATGTCACTGGACCAACTGACTATCCAAATGGAAAAAAAAAAAGATATATACATATATATGTGTGTGTATATAGATATATACATATGAATATACATATATATGTATATATATGTAATGCTATATATATTTATATCTTGACTTCTAGCACAATATACACAAAAATACATTTCAAATGCAATCTAGAGCCTACATGAAATTTAAATGATAAACATCATAGAAAATAACATAGGAGAATATCTTTGGGGTCTTTACATATTTTTTTAATGACACACAGGCACTAAGATAAAGGATATAGTAGTGATATTAAGGTATATTACAACTATTAACTTTTTTATACATTGCTCTTTGGAATTTGAATTTTTGAAACTACTTTGGATGACTGGAAGTTTTTAAGGAAGCTGGATATATACATACCCTGTAAATCAACAATTCCACTTTTTTTTTTTTTTTTTTTTTTTTTTTGCGGTCCGCGGCCCTCTCACTGTTGTGGCCTCTCCCGGACGCGCAGGCTCAGCGGTCATGGCTCACGGGCCTAGCTGCTCCGCAGCATGTGGGATCTTCCCAGACCGGGGCCCGAACCCACGTCCCCTGCATCGGCAGGCGGACTCTCAACCACTGCGCCACGAGGGGAGCCCAGCAATTCCACTTTTAAGTATAAACTCAAGAAAAACATGTACATATTTCCCCAAAACAGCGTACAAGATTGTTCCTAGAAGGTTGTTTCATAATAGCTAAAAACTAAACAACTCAATTACGCCTCTACTTTAAGATGGATAAGCCAACAGTGATATACTCGTATAGTGGATGCCGTAGGCAGCCTCTAAGATGGCCACCAATGACTCCTGACTCCTGGTATTTACATTCTGCGTAATCACTTCCCTTTGAGTGTGGACTGGAACTAATGACTCACTTCTAACCAATAGAATAAATGAAAAGTGATAAGATTTCTCTTTTGAGATTAAGTAACAAAAAAACTAAGGCTTCTGTTTTAAGTGTTCTCTCTCACTTCCCCACTCACATTGAGGGAAGCCAGCTGCCATGGTATGAGTTACCCAAAGAAGGGGCTCACAAGGCACCAAACCCAAACCTCTATGCAACAGGCAGAGTGGACCATGTGAGTTAGCTTGGAAGCAGATTTTCCTTCTTTAAAGCTTTGAGTTGACTGTCACCCTGGCTCCTACCTCCCGGTTCAGGGCAGACCCTGAACCAGGATTACTCAGCTAAATTCTGTCTGGATTCCTGACACACAGAAACTGTAACATAGTAAATGTTTGTTTCTTTAAGCTTTGCTATTTGGGGGTAATTTACTTTACAGCAATAGATAACTAATTCAGTGAAACATTAGAGAGCCATGAGAATGAAAAAGCCTCAATTACATGAAACAAATGGGGTAAATTTTGAAAACAAATATTGGAGCAATATAACCAGACACAAAATGGTGCATACTATGTGATTCCATTTATAAACAGTTCAAAAACAGGCAAAGTGAATTAATATCATTGGAAGCTCAAATAATATATCCTTGGGGAAAGAGGGTGGCTGGAAGTTCTCATGAGGGAGATTTGTGGCTCTGTTTCTTCTTTTTATAGAAATGTATCAAGCTGTATACTTTTGATTTGTATATTCTTCTGCATGTTTGTTATATTTGGACATTGATTACAGTAAAACATCACTTTGATGTTTTTTTCTTTTCTTTATTTGACCCACTTTTTCTATAATTTTTTTTTTTTTTTTCAGTACGCAGGCCTCTCACCACCGTGGCCTCTCCCATTGCGGAGCACAGGCTCCAGACGTGCAGGCCCAGCCTACTGGACCGGGGCACGAACCCGTGTCCCCTGCATCGGCAGGTGGACTCCCAACCACTGTGCCACCAGGGAAGCCCTTTCTATAATTTTATGTTAAGATTTCCATGTCTTGTATTTTTAAATGTGTCTGTGGAAATAATGTATTGAATTATTTTTAAATCAAATTATAGTTTCTCTACTTTTAATCAATTACTTTAAACCTTTGCATTTATTGTAATTACTGATAATTTAGGAATTGTTTCTACCATCTCGCTCCTTGTTTTATAATTACCATATTGTCTTTTGTTTTCTTCTACTGACCGGATCAATTTTCTTTTGTTCAGCATCTCTGCCAATATGAATGTTATAACTTTTATATTGTTACTTGGTGTTGACCCATAGTACTAAAAATTTATCTCCCATATCCTAGTCCAAAGCTTGGTAAATTAGCAAGATTAATCAGTGGGAGACTATTGATGGTAAGATATTGGTTAAAAGAATGGAACATATATATTCAAAAATTTTTAAATGCAAAACTAGTAAGTTATGTAAAAGTATAGAAGTCAGGAATATCCTGTGTATGTATACATATATGCAATTGTGGGCTTCTTTGCCTTTTTTATAACTGTAAATGTGAGTGGACCACGAATTCAGCATTTGAATAAGTAGACTTGAAGTTCTATAAAAGGCTGCACTGTGCAGATATCACTTCCATTTACCCTGATAATGGGTTTGCAACCCATGCCTTGAACAATATAAAGAGAAAATCCATTTGCAAGTGAAGTAAATAGCTCTTGGAAATGTAACCAACATGTGGTAGAGCTAAAATCTATTCACGGAGAGTGTAGATGATTTTAGGACTAAAGTGAGGAGTAAAACTGACCATAAACATACTAATATACTCAAGTTCAATTTTTAAAAAATATATATCCAGGGCTTCCCTGGTGGCACAGTGGTTGAGGGTCTGCCTGCCAATGCAGGGGACACGGGTTCGTGCCCCGGTCCGGGAGGATCCCACGTGCCGCGGAGAGGCTGGGCCCGTGAGCCATGGCCGCTGAGCCTGCGCGTCCGGAGCCTGTGCTGCACAATGGGAGAGGCCACAACAGTGAGAGGCCCGCGTACCGAGAAAATATATATATATAAATATATATATATATATATCCATAATTATTTATAAAACTAAAAAAATTAAAAACATAACCAAGTTCATAAGGGCAGTAAAAACAGTAAACAGATGGGTCAGTTTGACATTAACTGGTGTACATAAGAGATAATAGAAAGTAATTGCTTGATTCTTTGAAAAATTTGCACCAGGGAAACTTAAGATGGTTGTACCACACTGAGAAGAAAATCAGATAACTTTAGACTTATCATCCAGGAAAGACTTCCCAGTTGCTGTTACCCACATAGATTCTCTATATTACAGTGGGAATGTAATGAAGGGAGATGAGTTTAAGAGCCTGATTTAAGTACAGAAATGGAAAGTTTATAGAATTGTTCTGGGGTAGCAAATTCTCTCTAGGGTGTTATTGTGAATCAGCAGAGGAAACAAATGATGGAGGGTGACTGTGTTTAGCAAAATTGGATGTATGAAAACATCTAGTGGTACGTTAGACCTTGTTCTCTTTGGGGTCTGTGTTAATATATCAGTGTTCAAAGATTTCAGTTACTTTGCCACCTCTTCTTCTATTAGCAAGCTAATTTTCCTTCTTGAAGGAAGGAAATCTTCCATGAAATAGGAAAATCCTTTCAATCCTGGATCTTGTAAACTAAATTAGGGTTAATTAGGATTTCAGCAGTTTTTTGTAACCAAATTATTCTCTCTATCCCTTAAGCTCAAAAAAAAAGCAGGTGCCCACCAACGGGGAAAGAGGATTGAGAGGGTTTAGTTTAAAAAGAACAAGGTCTACTGAGGTCAGAGGATTAAATTACACTGGAATACCTGTATATATGGTGTTAAATTGTTAAATATACATATATATGTTTGTGTCAGTTTTTTTGAAATAAGTATGTATGCAAATGTGTGTGTGTGTGTGTGTGTGTGTGTGTGTGTGTGTGTATACATACAATTGAGTCTTAAATTAGCTTGTTTTTTGTACCTGATGTTCTGATGTTTCTCTCACTTAATTTGGTCAGCATCATTCTACTGCTTTATCTTATTGCATAGTCACATTGTTTTAGAGTTTTTAGCAACTGATATCTAAGAAAGAAAACTGATACCTTTATGGGAAAACTGCAGAGGTTGATACTCTTTGATCAGAAACATTTTTATCACACTAGCTCTTTCCTAGGGTAAGTTATAAAATGGAAGAGAGATCCCCTAATACTCATTAATATCTATATTGTCCCCTAAATACAAGCTTGGCATATTGTAACTTTCCTTAGGTCTCTGAAATACCCCCTGCTTATCATCTGGTGTTTTAACAGACATTTTTAAGGTCTTTTTTGACATCACTAGGGTTCTTTCCAGCAAGAGGCTGGCTGGCATCCCTGGGTTAATTCACCATTTTGGCCAAAACCAGTAACCTGCTTGTATACTTTGTTGTTAACTGCAAATTGTTTGTAAGTGATTATATAGTTAAATAAAGGGACTCTTTTTTTTTATTTTTTTTTTTACTGTATAGACTTCCTAACTTTATATATGTGGCTAGAGTTAGCAAGCTATACAGTTCACATTCCTTATAAAATGGTTGTAGCCATTTTTATAATATGATGATGATGGTGATGATAGAAAGCAAATGCACAAAATATACGATGCTATCGTGTGCCAGACACTGCCCTATATACTTCCCATATATTAACTCATTTAAACACCACAACAAAACTTAGAGGTAGGTACTAGTCTAATGACATCTGGGAGGTGAAGAACTAGGAACATAAGAAAAACTAGGATCTCATAACTGGTAAATGATAGAACCAGGACACAAACCCAGGCAGTTGAATTCCAGTAACCATGATCTTAAACCCTACTTATTCTGCCATTCTTTGTCTATTATTACATGATATTAATCCCTACATTATCCTGTTTCTTATTATGCACTTCTATGTAGTATGAAAAACGTTAAGTCACTCACCAATGTTTTAGTTATAAATTAACACACTATGTGTATCAAAATTTTCGATATTTTAGGTTTGAATTTTTGTTACTAAAATTTAGTGAGACATAAACAAGTGTGTGTGTGTTGTATGTGTAAGACAAAGATTAAATAGTCTATAAATAACTTTACCTTAATATTTCACAAACTAGTGCATGAAAAGTAAATCTATGAATATTTTTTCTATTTCTTTTTCCTATGATCTTACTGAGGAAAGAATAATACATACCAGGAATGTTGAACTCATACATTTTTAAATTATAGCTTATAAATTATAATCTAGATGATACAAATATGATTTTAACTTTCACATTCAACCTACAATTATTTCTCAGAGGGAAAATGAATAGTTTTTACACTTCTGAAACCATGATTATGTTGAATTATTTTACTGAAATTAACTTAATACCTGTTTGTAATTATCAACAAAATAATAACTTTTAAATGGAAATTTTTTCTTTTGGATGAGCTTGGATTGGGCTTTTGGTTTGCGAGTAATAACCCATGTATCCGTTACATGAGTAGGTTGCTCATTAGCATAAATCCGTGAGTTTGAAAATATACTTTTACTACATTGTTATCTACATATATATATGTCTACATATCTATCATCTGTCATCATCTGTAGTCTTTAAGCATATAACAATGCTTAACCCCTTTGTATTGTACAAGAGTAGAAAGATCAATAATTGAGAAATATATTTACATAAATTAGCTCCTAAATATCGTTTTGACTAATTTATGTTCACCATCTGAAGGTCAAATAAAAAATTAACCAAAAGGCAAAAAAGAAAATAGGACAAATTTGTTGCTTCAGTTACAACTTCATGTGACCCTATAGCTCTTATTAATGGAATAATTTGGTAGTTAGATTAGCATATTAAAATATAAACTGGAGAAAGTAGTTGTTTAAATGGTATATAATGAAACAAATTGTTTTTTAAAAAGCTTTTGTACAAAATGGTTTCAAAGAGATGCTTCTTTCTGATGGCAGGGGATTGGCCTAATTAAGATGCCTGGCTAGACTGAATGCCTATATATTTTCAGTCTAAATTCTCTAAATGATTTTGTGTGATGGCAGTTAGGAAAATATAAAGACCACAGGGGGCTTGATCTTGTGACCTCAACTTCATTAGCTGAATACATTTAATGAACTGAGTTAGCAGGATCCTAGGAATGGATGGAACACTTGTCATCATTACTCATCATTCCATATATAGACATTTCACCATGACGAAAGAAAAAGCCGCTTTGGTGATTATGTCTCTGAGTTTAAAAAGGATAGCTTGCCTCTGCCTCTTTTACTTTATTTTTCGATTTATATGAAACTATCACCAACATCCTCTGGTCTTTCTCAGCTGATTCTTATCTCATTATTTCATAAGTCACAAATGTGTAGCCTTTAATGACCCATATAATGGAGTAGAGTGTTTTATCAGCTCTTTCAGATTCTTTCTTTGTATGATATGAAAAGATACAAGTTGTGCTGTCCTCATTTTGATATCCAGACATCAAGAAGTTTGTGTTATCCTACCATCACAATATTATCAATGTTAAGTTCAAGTTATTATATAGAATGTCTTCATCAGATATAGTCTTCTCAGATATAAACTATCAAAACCCCAAATGCCTTGAAACATATCCCATGTGACCAATTCAGATAGTCATTGCCAGATAGTAAATATAGTATTAACATTTTTGAAATTTAATTCCTTTTGGACTGTGAGAATGAAAATCTGCTATATAATATTAACCAAGCAAAAAAAAACTATAGGTCTATGATATCACCAAGTTCAAAGGTTCCTGACAAGTTACATTCATTTTTTTAAATAAACGTTTAATTTTCAGATAATTTTAGTATATAAGCAGCACCTTAGAGGATCTACTTTTCAGACATAGTACTTCTTACTTACACTGTGTAGCAAACCAATTTCTCCTTCATAGCTAAAATCAGTCTCCCCCACAAGTACAGTAAGTAACCCCCTTCTTTGGCTGTTAATTCAATGGCATCCCTAAGAGAATCCCTAAGAGACTCCTGTTTCAACTTGTAGTTCAAGGGAATCATTTTTCTGTTCGCTGGTGGAATAGTCCTACCTTTGGAACAAAGACCTCTAGACCAGTCAAGCTTAACATAATGGGGACAGAAAGCAAAAAATTTTGTTAGTGGGTCAATCCTACTTCTATAAATGGGTTTTCCATCATATTAGTTGGACTTACATTTTTACGTCATTAATTTTTGTTCCCTTGGATCAAATGAATTGAGACATATAGGTATCGCCAGAGGGACGATAGGCAGTCCCTCTGAAAGACAAAAAACACATTTTGTCAATGGAATGATTATAGTTGCTGAGCTTTCGCTATCTTTCTTTTTATTCACTAAGGAAGACATCTGTTCCTCAACCTGCATTGTTTGGGTAAAGATAGGGGTGAACATTTCTACTCAGAATAATTACAACAGTTATTACGGGTTGTGGCAGAAACTCATATGCAGCAACAGGTTTGAGCATCGATCGCTAATCTCTAAATTGTCAGTCTTAGATATTATCTTTTTTTTTTTTTTTTTTTTGTATGCGGGCCTCTCACTGTTGTGGCCTCTCCCGTTGCGGAGCACAGGCTCCGGACACGCAGGCTCAGCGGCCATGGCTCACGGGCCCAGCCGCTCCGCGGCATGTGGGATCTTCCCGGACCGGGGCACGATCCCGTGTCCCCTGCATCGGCAGGCGGACTCTCAACCACTGTGCCGCCAGGGAAGCCCTTAGATATTGTCTTTGATGGTGCCAGGGATGTTTTTGAGGATGTACCATACCACTTCGGCTTCCTAGCAGAGCTATAATCTTGACTGTCACTCCACAGACCAGAATTAGAGGAATAAGTAAACACTGCATGGATGAAATGGAGCAGAGTTCTTCAGCTGCTTAAGGTAGAAGCACAACACCCAGTTATTACTACAAGGCGGCATAGCTGTTTTCAGGCAATGGAGTTACTGGAATCAGCCACATGAGGCTCATGATGGTTTTGGCTTTTGCAAGAGTTCTTTGTGATACTCATCCTTTGAACAGAGGTTAGGGAACCGAGCCTCTAAACGATAACATGAAGCCATATCATGTGTTGCACAGTGGAACACAGCTGACTCTGGCAGGAAGGATGGAAGAGGAAAATGAAAGGCTTTCTGAAGCAGGTGTGAATAAAGGATTATTGAGTTGGGCCTTCACTGGAGTCTGTTCTGTAAGCCTGAAGTATCTGAGTTATATGGAAGCAGAAACAGTGGGTCAATCCTCATCAGTTTGGTAAGCACGTGAAGACATTATCACTCTCTCTGGTGGTAGCTCTGATGACTGTTCTTCCTTCCAGAAAGGGTTAGATGTCTTTTGTGTATAGATCTGATTTCTTCTAGAAGAAGTATTGAGCAAAGCATCCTCCTTTTGCTCCTTGTCTATGTTGACATTACTGGAGATCCAGCTGTCACTGCAAGTGGGACAGACACTCAAGTTCTTCCTGCCCCAGTTTAAGGGGTAAGATCCAGTCCTTTAGCTCATAACAGGCCATAGTGTACCAGGAGCTCTACATCTGAGTATTTTCACAGGGCAGCTTTTTGTAGGACAATGTACTAGGTAGTTGGACCTTCAAGGAGCTTCTGACACTCAGGGATCCCAGAGCCCAGGAAGTCCAGAATTGCTCTAACCAGTGGTTGGAACTTGAGATGATCCTCCAAAAACCTCTTGCTATTTCAGGAGGATCATCTTGGTGGTACTGCGTGTCCTGTAGGAGGTGGCTCACTATTCAATTGCTTGCCCATCTCCAGAATAGCCTTACCGCTGTGCTGATAAAGAAACCAAGATCCTTCTATTTCTGTTGCTTTTGACCTGTCCTCCTGAACAGGGATAATCCAGCCTTACTTGTGGCTTTTCTTTTTTCTGCCTTTCCTTTACTTGCCTCACTTCCTTCTGTTCCCCACTATATTTCCATTTGAAGTCCCTTTTCACATGCGCATGTAAGTAAAACTATGCATGTAGGAACTTGCTGTTTTATACCAGAATTACTTATTGTATGTGACTATCTGCACTGCAAACAGTTTTCAGGAAGTTGACTAGTTACTAAGGCTACTTATGGGAAAATTATACAGGGTTTAACATTTTTATAAGGAAAATTAAGGTTTATATCTTCTGTTTTGGTTGGATTATATTTTTACTGTTTTGATTTAAAAAAAGAATTGCATTTTTAAAAAAAGAACAAGAGAAACTTTTGTAAAATTTAATGATTAAAAAATTTGGGAAAGTGGAAATTGATATTACGATAAATACACTTTTTACCATAATTCTAAAATATCTCTAAAGTTGTATTATTTTGAATACATATATCAACAAGTTTTATTAATATTCTGGTTTCTTTTCTATAATGCCACATAACATGCATTATCCTACAAGTCTTCCCTTTCAGAGGATTTTATCTCTTGTTAGCTTTCAAGGATTTCCAGGTTCACAGCAGCTGACTTTTTACTACAAGTTTTATGACTCTAAAACCGTTAGAAGAACATCAGTGCTTCCCTAAATTGTTTTTTTTGGAGGAAATGTAATATGTTTGATGAATTAAAATAAAAAATGGAAACATAACAGCATATTAGATTACTTGTTAATTTTTCTGTCTCAAATGTTTTATATTGAAGGGGATTGATTTGTGGAATACATTTTCAAACCAATTTCACCTTTGTTTCTAGAAAAACTACACTTTGTCCTAGAAAGCTATTGACATTTCATCAGAGGAAATAGATTCAGAATTGCTGCCCTGTAAAATCTTTTTTAGCGACAGTTCTCTATCTTTCACCAAAGACAATGCAATTGACCTTGGGTCAGAGGATAAAAAGCTACCATTATGAAGTGACAGAATAACTGGTTGTCTTCCTCTACTAAGTTTTTGCCATCACAGAGTTCTTTGAGTCATGCTTTCATATAGAGAAGGAACTAATCCAATAACGACAACAACCTAAATTATGCAATTAGTTTGTCTTTGTCAATTTAAATTGGTAATTTTTTCAGAAATAAAAGCAGAACTTCAAACATATTCAGAGATCATAAACGTGAATGAAATAGGACTTAAAAGTATCTTGCCATCTAAAATGTCACAAGTCAATTTCATATACCTCAAATTGTTTATCTTTTGGCTCTGCCTTATTTAAGAATAGAAGGCTAGAATCCATTTAAATTATAATCGTCTCACAATAGCAATTCAAAAACAAATCAATTAATTGTTTCTTTCCAAATAATTATTTGAAATAAGCTTCTTAAATGGAAAACATCTGACACCAAGTAACCATTTAATTCCTTCAAAGAGGGAGAAACTGTTGTTTTAAATACAATTATTTCTATTATCACATTATATTAAATAGTCAAGATCATGCAAATGTCTTGAAAGTTCTTATCTCCTTTTTAGGAAAGTATAGACATAAGATAATCTTATAGGAAAATTCACAGTAACACAGATTAATAAAAGGAAAGTGTTAGGAGCTAAGGGTATTGATATATTTTCTATTTATTCTTTGGAGGCTACTGAGTAGCTAGATTAAAAGACACTACCTCAGACATTAAAGATAGAAATGAGCTATCGTTCTTGTTTCAATTGTGTCATTGATTAATTGTGCAATCATAGACAGACCACTTATTTTTCTGAATCTTTGCTTTCCAGGCATTACAATGGAGGATTTAAACTATTTTTTCCTCCAAAGAGTCTTCTAGTAGTAATTATATCATTACCTATTTTATTTGTATTATATGAAGCAATTGAAATTTCCAGGTTTATTTTATTTGAAAAATTTGTACTATTTGATCACTAGAAAAAAGTTCTCTGAAATGAATATTACTATTTGATTTAGCACATTCACCATGCATCAGGGACACCATTGGTACTTATACCCAGCCGTTAGAGGTGACAGTTTTGTGGAATTATGCCTGGTGTCAATCTTTCACTCAATGAGATGGCTTACTGTATTGGGGCAGAAAATCATGGTAGAATCCCAAGGGTGTCCATGTCCTAATCCCAGGAATTTGTGAATATGTTACCTTACATGTCAAAAGAGACTTTGGGGCTTCCCTGGTGGCGCAGTGGTTGAGAGTCCACCTGCCGATGCAGGGGACACGGGTTCGTGCCCCGGTCCGGGAAGATCCCACATGCCTCGGAGCGGCTGGGCCCGTGAGCCATGGCCGCTGAGCCTGCGCGTCCAGAGCCTGTGCTCCGCATCGGGAGAGGCCACAACAGTGAGAGGCCCACGTACTGCAGAAAATTTAAAAAAAAGTGAGACTTTGAAGATGTGATTAACTTGAGGATCCTAAGATGGGGATATACCCTGGATTATGCAGGTAGGGCCAATGTAATCAACAGTGTCCTTATAAGTGAAGGGGGGAGCTGAAGGATCAGAGAGGGATACATGATGATGGAAGGAGAGGTCCGAGTGATGTGATTGTTGGCTTGGAGGATGGAAAGGGGCCACAGGCCAAGGAATATGGGCAGCCCCTAGAAACTCAAAAAGACAAGAGTGTAGATTCACCCTTCGAGCTTCCAGAAAGAACCTGGAAGGTCAATAACCTGTTGACACATTGATTTTAGTCGTGTGAGACCAATTTGGGGCCTCTTACTTCCAGAACTGTGAGATAAGAAATGTGTACTGTTTTAAGTCATGATGTTTGTGGTAATTATTATTTTTTTTTGCAACAATAGGAAGCTTACTGTTATATTTTCATCTCTACCTCTTTTTTTCTCACCTGGAAGCAATAAAATAAAATATATCATGAAACTTCTATTAAGTTTCACTGTATGATTACTTAGTTTTTATAACATAGTATTTAATTATTGCAAAGGCTTCCTAATTCATATGTAAACAGACACTGGATGTATTTTTAAGTTCGGGCCCACAGGATTTGCTGATGATTTAAATGTATGGTAAGTCAAATATCAATCTGAGGATTTGTTTTTGGTTTTAGCCTTATTAATAGTAAGAATGGGCTTCTTGGGTTTGGTGGAGTACAGGAAGACTGAGATGGAAAGATCCATAGTGCAGTGAAGCATATTATAAGTTTGAAATGCCTAGCAGATGCCCACATGAAAGTGTTTTCTGAGTAGTTGTATTCATCTGGATTTTAAAGGATCAACATATAAACTTGGAACTCATGAGAAACAAGTAGTATTTAAAACTATGGAACATGATAAGGTCACCTAAGAAGTCAGTGTACAATGGAAGAGAAGGGGTTTCTTGGGCTTGCTTGGCACTATGAAGAGGAAATAGAAAAGGAGAGGAGAATGAGTAGTTAGTGAAACAGGTGATATACTAATTGAATGAACTGTTTCAAAATACTGTAGTAATCAACAGTGCCAAATGTTGTTGATGGATTACACGAGAACTGAGACTTGAGCATTTAATAGAGCAAGGTAGAAATTCTTGTTGAGTTTGGCAAAAATGGCATTAGAGGCAAACAACAACAACAACAACAAAAAAAAAACTTTTGGAGTATATTCAAGACAAAATGAAAAAAAGTATAGATAAACACTTAAATTGGAAAGAGATGTGGGTCGAAGGAGTTTCGTTCCTTTTTCTTTTGAATATGGATAAATTACAGTTTGGTGCTATAAGAATGTTTCCAATTGGTGATCTGAGAGATGAAGGGGATGATCACTGGAGTGAAGTCACTGAATAGGTCAGAGGAGATGGGATCTACAGCACAACTAAAAGAAATAGTTTAAAGTATAGTTAGTCCAATAATTACAGAAAGGAAGAAAGACTCATGGATACAGTTGGTCATTTTGTTCCTCTTTGCTCTGTAGTGTTTCCTGGTCTCACTGAAACCCCCTATCAGGAGTCTATTTCCCTGATATCCCATCAAGTGCCAATACTCCAGGAAATGTTCCACTGTTTAGACTTTCCTTCTAGAAATACCCCATTGTGAAAGAACCAGTTTTCTCTGCAATTCTCTTTCACCAAAGCTATCATATAGGAAGATTGTATCCCACTGTGGTTAAGGCCAGAGGTCCAAAGGTTGTTTTTGTTTAATTACTTTATGCACTAGACTTTTTACCGAATGCAGGTTGACGTGCTCAACGCACTGTGTGGCCAAACAAACGGAAAGCAAAACGTTAGAGTTTGGAGCAGAGAAATGTTTGTTGCAGGGCCATGCAAGGAGACGGGTGGCTCACGCCCAAAAGTTGTTGTGAACTTCTTGGTACAGGAATCCTTTGTTCTTTCAGCTGTCCATGTAGGTCAGGTCATGATGTTCCTATAAAGCTCCAACAGGACAAATGTTATTCTCTGTTCTGCAACTTTTTCTCTCTATATGAATGGACTCTTAAAGGTTGGAGCCCAGAGAATAAGCTATTCTGTAGATTTCAAGCTATAGACAACATTCTTTTACAGAAGGTGCAGAGCCAGCATGACTAAGCACAAGAAACAGAGCACAAAAGTCAAAATAAAAGGAACAGATCTAACATGGAGTCATATTTGTTCTTCTCTTCTACAGTTTCTTAATGCTTAGAAGTATATTTTGGATCTAGTGAGATCTATATAAATGTTAGTTTTTCTTAGCTACTATAATCTGTTAAGTACAACAACAATACATAGACTTTAGAAGAATTAAATATTTATCAACACGTTTCATATCTAATGTTTGATAAATTTTTTTTCTCTTCTTCTCTTTGTAATTTTGATGTTAGTTATATGATTTAATTCAAATGCTTGGTCTTTCTCCTCTATCCAACCTATAAATATTCTGTATTTCACAGCTAATTTTTGCTCCTCTTCTCTTTCTAGATTTTTTTCCCCAAGTGATATCACCAATTCCTATGGATTTAAATATTTCCCTAGCACAATGACTCCCAAAAGTATAGATCCAGAGTAGAATGCTCCTCTAAAACCAGACCCACACATGCAACTTTGCACTGACATTTCTATATCGATACCTCATGGCTTTCTCAAAATTAACTTGTGCAAAAAGCATCTCTTACTCTCCCACTCCAATTTTCCCTTTGCCAGAACCTACTATGTCTCAGCAAAGAACAACACAGTCTACTTAGTTACTCAGTCTTGAAACCTAGAAATCATTTGTACTTTTCCATTTCCTTCATAACCATCCTATTATTCAGAAGCCTTATCAATTCCATCTCCTAAGTGCAGCAACATAATTTTTTCCGTTTTTTTTCATCTCATGACATTTTCATGATAACACCTCAGTCTTAGCTGCAGTCATCTCTCACCTCTATTAATAACAGCCTTCTAACCAGATTAACTGGTTTACTCCTTCTCAGTCATTTATTCTCCCCCCTTACAGAATAATAATCCTCCTTAAAATGCATATTTAATCACATTCTGTGCTTCTTAAAGCATACTAATGGTTTTTCACTGCTCCTAAAATAAACTAAACTCTGCCATAGTCCTTTGACTATCTCCAATCTCTCTCTTTATTACTCTGCTACAGCCAAAGAAGATATTCTCAGTTCTTCATACACACAAAAAATTCTTTCCTTCCTCAGGGCTTTTGCACATGGTGTTTTCTCAGCCTGTATTGTTCCTTCCCCCAGGCTTCACATGACCAGCACCTCATTCCTTGGGTCTTGGTATAAAGGGCATCTCTTCAGTAAGACGGCTTCCTTCAATATCCTATTTCCCACACCTACTGTTCATCTTGGCCCTATGTGTTCCCTTTAAAGCGTTAATACAACAAGCAAAATACATTAATAGTCTATTTGTAAAAAAAAAAAAAAAAAAAAAAAAAGGGGGGAGGATATCTGAGATTCTG
Source organism: Lipotes vexillifer (assembly GCF_000442215.2). Classification (NCBI taxonomy): domain Eukaryota; kingdom Metazoa; phylum Chordata; class Mammalia; order Artiodactyla; family Lipotidae; genus Lipotes; species Lipotes vexillifer. The sequence continues at coordinate 698,348 of NW_006796275.1, forward strand.
TTTTCCTGGCACAATGGCTAGCACCATTTCTGCTGCAGAGTAAGTATTCAATTTTAAAATAATAATAAATTCTACTTTAAAATTTTATTAATTTTTTTTGTAATTTTATAAAACAAAGTTGATTTAAGAAATGAATTAATAAACTTTATTTAACTGAGAATATCTACATTTATATGTTACTTAGCCTATGAAATATTTTATTCCATTTATATGACTAAGGATAAAATGACATAAATAGAATTAGTGAAATTATACTTATGTATTATAAATTGAAAGTCTTCATTTAATCAAAATTATAAAATTAAAATATAAGTAGATTTATCTGATGTCATACACTTCAGTGGCTTTACTGGAATGAAAATAGTGCTTGAAACAGAATAACAGACTGTCTAACATCTTGAATTTTCAAGTTTTGACTAATGTCTGTGTGGCTGAGGCTGCTGGACAGCTGGTAAATTTCACTCCTGTATTTTGGCATATATTTCTTTGTTATGTTTGGGAAAAAAAATAAATGCTTACAATGGGTGACTGAAATATTTGTGAGAAATTCATCCTTGCATATTTTATTTTACCTCTTTTAATAGTTTACTAATTCTCATGTTTTAAACTGATGAAAACACAGGTGAAATGAAAACCATTTAACTGTGGTGATCAATGCCCAAATATTGACAAAGGAATTTTGTAAACAATTTACTAATAAAAAAATAATTAGTAAACTATGTGATTTAAGCTGGTATTTTTTCTGTAGTTTCGATGTTTCATTCTTATATTTCCTTTCAATTACAACAAGATGGAAAGAGTAAAAAAAGTCGGATTTGAGAGTTAACTCCAATTTCACAAACTGAATCATCTTTATTTCCCTTCTCTCTAATGTTTCTTCTGATTTTACCTTTAATATATGAATTTCTATGTCACATAGAGCACTAAGCATAGTCTCTTTCAAGAAATTCACAAGCGTATTGAAAATGAGACCTATGGAGATGTAACCAGGAAGACAATTCAGGAAGTGATGAATGCCAGGGAAGCAGTTGTTCCCCATAGCTCTGACAGTGCTAAAAGGTCCAAGGACACAGAACTCAAGTCCTGAATAAATAGATGAACTGTGTTCTCCATGTCCTGAACATTCCAGCTGATGCATGCAAAAATTGCCTTAATGATAGTGTGCCCATACATCCCAATTTACACCCATTGTCCAACCTAATTATTAATAGCATTTCTTTTCACTCCCAAAATAGCTGGTTTAAATGAGTTGATCCTCCTATTTAATGCTCTCATGAGTGCGAGGGGTACAGCAGCAAAATAGGTTAAATTACTCTCCCTTCCTCCCTTTTCCCACCACTCTATGAAGTACACACACTTATTGCCTTCTCCACCTCCTGTTTCCACCAGACCTAGCTTGACTCAAGGTGCAGACTGGATTGGAAGAACTGATCTTCATTTCAGGAATGCACTCAATACATTAAAGGAAACTTTTCTTTACGGAAGATCAAGATCCAGGCTTGTAATTTTATTTTTTATATAAATCTGACCTTTGAAAACAATTTTTTAATGCTATGTTGTAGAGTCTGAAATGATTCCTTTGAACCGCAGCTCCTGCCATCCTGGCAACACGCACAATTGCAACTTTAGCATTATCGTAATCTCTATGCATGGCCTCTCTGGACTCATTGTGAAGACTTCTGATCCTTCTGATACATGCCCACCTTCTAAACTCATCACCTATTGAGTCATGAGTCATGTCCTCACACATTATGCATGCTTCTCAACTATGACCATAGCTCCTCTTCCTAAATAATCTAGGCTGTTTCCACATGTACATACCCTTATGTGTAAGTTGTTGGACCAGCCTCTGGGAACCCCTATTGTCCTATTCTGTCCAGTTTCCTCTGAAGTATGGGGTGCTTCAGTACTCTGTGAAAAAATCAGACCCATTATAAAATTCTTTTACTTACCAGAAGTTTCTGAAAAGTATTGCTTCTCCTCCCTCCTCCAAAATAAAAAACAACTAATGAGCCTAGGAGAAATCTAAGCCTCCTTTCAAATTAAAGTGTTGGGAAATGCAAGATAAGAGCCTTTGTTCAGAATCCTTTTGGATTCATTCCCAAATATCTAAATGCAAATATCCATTACCAGTCTATTTATCTATCAAAATATGTCATTTCACCATGGTTTCCATGGCAATTAATCTTTGTTTCTGGGTATCACGGAGAACATAAGGAAGGACTCAGATGCCAGCATTTTGAAAAGAAATATTCACTGCCGACATTAGCAGTTAGCACCAGCCACAGATGCTGCAGTAATAGCTGTCACTTTTACATGGCCCCAAGACAAAAGCAACTTTATTCTTTGTGATTTCCACTGGAAAAAAAATCTCATCTACACTCCCTGTATGGCTTCTACCATGGACCAAACTCCTTTGCTCCACTGCTTCATTAATCTCCTTTCTCCTCTTGCCTCTGCTGAAGGGTGATTTTTCTGAGGAAGCCATCATAACCACAAACGCCAACAAAACTGTCCAGGTTCTCAGGTGTTCTGAGGCACCACTGAACTTATAACTCACAGTCATAATTCACAAATGCACCCACCTCATCCAAAGGTTTCCTCTGAATCAAAACTTGTGTCCCTCTTATTTCACTTATGTTATCTCATTTCCTGTTATATCTATATGCCAGTGTGTATGTATGCAGGTAACCAAGGAGTTATACACTAAAATGAGGTTGTGGTTAAATCATAGTGTCACAATGGACTTTTCAATTTTAAATTTAATTTTAATTAAAGATTTAACATTTTCATTTGTATTCATTTACTTATTTTCTGACTCCCTTCTCTTATATCTTCTGAATGAAGGGAACCATTTCTTCTACCTACCTAGGCATAACTTGATTTATAATATAGGTTTAATAGATGCTTCTTTTCTTTATTAAAATTGGCTTATAATTACAAAAATGTTGCAAATGTGTAATCAGACTCAGATTAAGAAACAGAACCTGACTAATCCCAGCCATAAAAGTAACCAACTTCTAACACCATAAATTCATTTGGAACATTCTCATTTTACAGATGAAGGAACTGAAGCTCTCTTCTTCTGACCACAACTCAATGTTTCAGTGCACTCTTTCTAAGAAGCACTAACAAGAAGAAAAAAATACTGTCTTAGGCCTGTGACTTCATCAGGGAGGAATGGGCAGGGAGAGGAAGGGGGAGGAAGGAACTGTGTATTTTTATTATATTATACTCTTGTGAAATAGCTCAATACTCTTGAGAGTGTGTTAGACTAAAATCCAAAGGTCCTTGCTTTGTTTTCAGGTTTCACAGAGAGCATTTGTCAATCACTCCAGTTGAGCCTCCCTAACTTTATTCTAATTCTTCACATCTCATTGGCCCTCACCAGCACCATTGTCCAGGCCAAAGTTCTAAAAGTTTGATATGATATTAAGTTAATATTCAAACATTTGGGAAAGATACGTGCCTGAGAGAAGATGAAGTGTCTTAAAAATGTGTCTGATGCTTGACCTTTTAAAAAGCCAAGCTAGCCATAATTTATATATAAAAATATTTAATGCATGATTTCCTAGTTACCCAATATTGTTTTTATGAGATTAATGCTTTTGAAATAAAAAAGTAAACTTTCTATGACAAAAAAATGAATCCAAACCTGCTTGTTTAAATAAGGAAATGAATAACTGTCCAAATTCAAACGACTGCATCATCAATTCATTGCTCTTAGCTAGTTTGCCTCATTTTTGAAATCGAGGTCTTCCTTGGGCCCTAGGCAAAGATGGAGCAGCTGTTGATGCAAGTTGTTGTCCAGCTGGGAGAAAATTGAAACTGTTACAGTTTCAGTACTGTCCAGGAAGTTGTTTACATCACAAGAGTTTGATGGTCATCTGGAAGATATTATAGCAGTCACTTCTAATTTTAAGGAAATGCAAAAATCTTCTGTTATTCTACATTTAAAAATGTTTACAGGATTCTGTACACTTAACCCTAAAATTTAAGGAAATTAATAGTTCTCATATTTATATTTGCAATAAAGATATATTAATTTGTGAAAATTTCAAGTAAATACTATTGGCATTAACTTTAAAAGAAACGTTTGAAAGATATGACATTTGATTTTCTATCGAAGACTCAACTGGATCTAGAAAATAGCAAAAAGACTGAAAAACATTTTTAGTTATGAAAACTAGAACATTTAAAACTTTCACCTAAATTAGAGTTTAGATAAGAAATTTTAAGTATACCTTCTGTTTGAAATAGACTACGTTTCTTTGTCCATCAAAGGTTATTTAGAAATCTGATTAACATATGTAATAAATGTGAACCCAGAATTCGTTTAAAATTTTACCTGCTACTTTTAAAGACAATACCTGTAAAAAAAAAAAATAATAAAGCACACAAAAACATCTAAGGGTTCTTTCAAGTAGTCTTAGTCATTCAAAATTTTAAAAATATATGTCCCCTTCAACTTGCCCCTTAAGTACTCATTACTAGGCATTAATCCACCATAAAAGAAAAAGAACTACTGAAAGATTTTAAAATAACATAGCAAACAAGGCATTTGATATTTTTACATTTCTTATATTAGGCAAAATATAAAATTTTTAAGTTACCTTTTATCATCTTAAATAACCCTTTTAGTAAAATACTTTACTGAAACTCCTTATAAAAATAGTCCACAATTTGCCATGACTATATGTATATTTTCTGATGTATATTACAAGAGAAACTAGAATATTTCCCTCATTTGCATCCTGATTGTTAATGAAGGTCATAAAATATTTCTTCCCCAAACGAACAAAATATTATTTTGTATTTTTTAGAGTAAAATATGTTCTGTTGGTAGAAACAAATACATGCATTTCCAAAAATAGGTACTATGTTATATTCATTCTAGAATGTCTGATTATTAAAAGTCATCTGGCAAAAACTGTACAGTATTAATTTTAAACATAATTAGAAAGATAATTCAGCATTTCTGTATAGTTTGTATTAGCAGTTCTCAATGTGGTACCAAACTGGACTCGTAGCCATTGAATTCTTCACCATTACCCACTCAGTTAAGAATGTATATATATATATATTTCACTTCAAAATACTCTTGACAAAGTCCTAAAAATTACTAATTTTGTTTAATCTTGACACTTGAATACACATACTTTTCACTATTTTGCATGAAGAAATGAGGAAGTTTGCATAAGACACCACAGCTGTCTCAAGGAAGCCAGTTGTGTCAGTTGCAAGCTCAACTATCAACTCTTTTCAAGGAAGAGCATTCTTATTTGAAAGGCTGTCTAATAGAAAATTTATGGTTATTCAGGCTTGGTTGTTTGGCACATTTTCTTAAAAATGCAAGCAATGAGCATGAAATTTCTTTCATTTCAAAGAAATCAATTCACACTATCTGATGCCAATGATGAAATTCAAGTTCCGAAAAGAAAATTGTAAATTTGGAAAACTTGTATCAGTAGCTATGAACTCGACACCCTCCTGACACTTACAGGCTTTCTAATGAAGTCAGAGCTGAAATTAAAAATATGATATGATAGACAGAAATTTTACACAATGTGTTAAATTTTGGAAAATCTGCACAATGCAATAGACAAATATTTTCAAAATGAACAATGCATGGTATTACAAAATCCTGTGTGATAAAAGATACACTCAAAGTACAAGATAAGCCATGAGATTTTCATATAACAAAGTGAAATAGAATGGTCAGTATGCTTCTAGATTCCACATTACAACTAACCTTCAAGTAACTGCCTTGACAAGTGTTGGGCTGCATGCCGCAGGCCTATAAGGCCTGCACTTGCCCAGCTTTAAGACCAAAGAAGGAGCCCAGAATCAGCAACAGAGACATCAATGGTTTAATGGATGTGGGAGGTTACACGGAGTGGCCCCCCACCGTGTGCGGCTGATGGTGGAGGGGGGAGATTGCCAGTTATAAGGGGAATTGACATCAAGTTGGCTCATGAGTTACCAAGGAAACTAGCAGAGGGGCGTCCCTCACTGCCCCTTTGATAAGAACAATCACTAACTGGGGCCTGGGGCCAGGATGTAGGAAGGTCAGTCATGTGCCTAAGGTATAGGTGAAGCAGGCACTGGTGGATCAGTGGATGTACAGAGAGCAAGAGAGCAGCTATCTTGAGTGGCCTGACCATACAAGGATTGGTGTAATATCAGAAAACGACAGCCATAGTTACGTGAAAAAGCTATTAAAATCCTCTTCACTTTTAAAACTCCTACTTCTTCACAAAAAATGTGTGAGGCCCAATTTTCTTTATATATGACAACTCAAGCTTCATACTGAAACAGCTTAAATACAAAAACAAATATAGGAATCCAGCTGCCTTCTATGAAGCCAGATATTAAAGACATTTGCCAAAATGTAAAATAAAACCACTTTTTTCCATAAAGTGCTTTAAATTTTGTTAAACATAGTTTCATAAAATATGTTAACATGCAATGATTTACCATTGTTTTCACAAGCAAGTTATTGAATAAATATTCTAACAGTTGCTCAGATTCAGTTTCTAAAATGTTAAACATTAATAAACATTGCCACATAAAAAAAGCTTCTTAGGTTATCCAATAACTTTTGCTTTAATTTTTTAAAAAAATTTTAAACATGGAAAGGAAATCTGAAGCCAAACCTGTAAGAACTACCCATCTATACAATTATATTTATACCAATTTATATACAACAGATTTTCTAGGGTTTTGTGTGTGTGTGTGTGTGTGTGTGTGTGTGAAATGAGAGCATATACAAAATACATGTTTGTGTTTTAACAAAAGGATACATGAACATCAAGAGCTTCTTAATGTAATGGATATAGAAGCATGACATAATATAAAAGTCAGAAAAAGACTGAAGATTTTTTGCTGTTTTTTTGTGACAGTTTGAGAAAAAGTATCTCACTCTCCTACTTGAAACTCTTGGATTTGTTCCATAGTCCCTTAGAATAAAAATCCAAACTTTTACCATGCAAAGCTCTTTAACATGAATTTCTTATTTATTGGTCCATTACCCTTTCTTTGCTTAACTTTTTAAATTGCTTTTGTATTACTGATAAATCAAATTATTTAAGGGAAAATGTAGCTTTGCTTTGCTAATCCCATATTCACTCCTATAAAGTGACTATTATTTCCAACTTGTTTAGCTAATACTTTGTATACTTATGATGATACCTCTAAGTACCAAGTTCAAACAACATGTTGATTTTTAAAACTTAGGCATTATGAATTTACTTCCCACTATGAAAATGAATATTTGGTTCTGTTATGTCTCCATGCACATCACATGTGTACACTCCTGTGATTCTCTCATGCTCTCATATTTACATCAAAATTTAAAATCAATATTCATTTTTAATTTTTATGACTAAATTTAATTCAGCCATGTTTCCATAGTTTTCTTTCCCCTATAGAATGTCTATTTGTTCACTTTGCTTGCTCTATACTTGCCACTGTTCCAACCTCATTGATGCCAACATGCCCATTTATCCTCTCAGGAAAATTGAAAATTTCTTCTATTAATTTTTCTTCTTAGAGATATTGCTCCCAGAGTTTATGATCTGCGTCAATGTAGACTGGTCCATCTCTAAGAATGAGATCTTCTTTCTCCATACTCCAGGAGATTAATTTTATCTTTTGCAGTGAATGTTCTATGTCCTGCCTCAAATTTCTGATTCCATCATTTTTGGTGTAAAAGTTTTCTGACTATGTGCATTGGGGAAAAAAATGTCTTTATTTTATCCTAACTTTAATAATTGTTAGATGGTTTGATTGGGTATAGAATAAGAGATTGGAAATAATTTTAATGATATTTAATACATTGTTGAACTTATTCTAGATTTCAATGTTACCCTGAAAAATCTGCAGCAATCCTAATTCTTGACCTTTTCAATATGGTCCACTTGCTCCAGAAACTTGCAGAATTTTCTCCTTGTCCATAGTGTTCTAAACTTTCAAAACAATATGCCTTCTGTAAAGAAGGTAAACAACACAAGAATAATATCCCTGTCCGGAGCACAAATCCATAGTGTATCTCTGGGCATACCCTGACCTGGCCTTTTTGTTGGATAAGAGAATGGAGAAATGGAGAACTATGCACATGACCGTGCTGGCATTTGACTTGTAAGTTTTCCTAATAAACTCCATTCACTTAACTCTTTCTCCAAAAAATAATGTGCCTTTGTTGGACCTAATTCCATCAATTTATTCTTCATTGGGCTTTTTACTCTAGAAAACCATTTCATATCTGGGAATCTACTTCTTTTTCAATTTTCTCCAAAAATTTATTCCTCGCAACTTTTTTAGTTTTGTTTCTGGAACTTTGATATGCTACATGTTAGAATTTTGTACAGGCCTTCCGATTTTCTTACATGTTATTTCCTGTTCTTTATCTACTTTTATTTTTCTTTTCTTTTCTCAATTTTATTTTCCTTTCCTCTATTACTATCTTTGTAAAAATTCTATTGCATTTTTATTCTGATAACTTTAATTTTGAGAAATTTTTTGTTCTCTATATTTTCAAATTTTATAACAGCATCTGAATCTTGCTTTACTGTTACAAAATCTTCTCCTATATCAGTGATATTATCATTTTTAATTTTCTTCTTTTTGTATTGATTTTGTCACATCCCAGATGCTTTTGTTTTTTGTTTGTTTTAATTTCTTTTAGTTTAGATTACTAAAATTTCAGCTTATTTTTGGTTATATTTTCCTATTTAGTCATCACAGAGACTAAAATTTTGTTTGGAAACTTTAAGTACATTGATGTGGCTTGTTGACTGTGAGTTTCATTGTAAGAAAATCTGGCTTGGGTCCTTGTATTAGAACATGCTTAAAGTATGATTTCATGTTTTTCTTTTTCTGGGTTAAAATTTTTAAAGCAGAATTTTCTAGAAGTCTCTAGGTGGCAGAAGAAAGCTATTGGAATCAGCATCCAATTTGCATGTGCATACTTAATTCCTTTACTTCCAATATTTTATTCCATGGCTCTCTTTCCCCAACAATGAGCCTCCAGTCTTTTCCCAATGAATGGAATAGTAAGTTGTTATTGATTTTAAATAACCAAGGTAACTCTGGTACACATTTCGTCATATTGTATGTTTCATTATCACTCTGTTACTTCAAGATAATTAAAATATAGTAATACTAATAAAATATTTTCTTGGAATAATGGCCAATGTATAAATACATAAAGCAAAGCTTGTTTCTAAAGCCTCAGAATGAAATGACTTTCAATCTTCTTGATTTTCATATAACAAGAGAAAAATGATCATTGGAGGACAAAATTAATAAAATATACACTTGTGTTAAACGTGTGGAAGGAAGATATGAGTGCATGAAAAGATTTGCTCCAAAGGGCTTATTAAAAAGCTTAATAAGGCATTCTTTACCTCTGCCAAACAAATTTTAATGCAGAGTTTGGAGAAATAAGGCCTGTGGGCCAAACACAGTGAGCTGCCTGTTTTTAAAAATAAATGTTTATTGGAATACAGCTATGCTCATCATTTATATATTGTCTATAGCCGCTTTTGTCCACAAGGGCAGAGTTAATTAGTTTCTACAGAGACGACATGTGGACCTCAGTGAGTAAACTACTAACTGATCCCTTACAAAAAATATCCAGACCCCCTTTTTAGTGAAGTATCTTTAAGTGAAACACTTTATAGCTTTAGTTCAATATCACATATTTGCAAAAATCCAAAGACTGAAATGGTATGTAGTTTGATACTAATAAAACTTAAAGCAAAAATAAATTCTAAAATAGTTAGCAAGTGTGCTGCCTGACAAAAGTATTCGTGTATAATAATTATTAATCAAAAAATTCAAAGTGCTTTTTGGAAGCATTTCAGCTAACAAATCCTAATCAATAATCAAATGTATAATTAGTAGAAATCAATGACTTCCCAGAGGCATTTGTGACATGATCAGAAGGTAGTCAGGCTCCTATCCAGTAAATCCTGTGGAAGATATAGTTTCAGAATTACATGCCTGCATATATAGTTTTATATGTATAAGTGCAATGATATTGGAGAACAAACCCACTACCAGTGGCCTTCCAGTGTTAGAAAACTTTTTTTTGAAAATGTGCTAATTTACTCAACTTGTGGTAGATTAGCCTAGCCTAAACCACTTGAGATTAGTTTAATGGCCTACAATTTCAAGTCAAAAGTAAAGTATTCACACAATGACGAGATGAAAATATCAGAAGTTCTCGTGTTCGAAACCTTGCCTCCTCCATGACTGACTACCTTGACATATCCAGCACTTTAGTTTGTCTGCAGACTCAGTTTTCCCAGCTGCAAAGTGCAAGTGAGAGTGATGCCTCTAGACCAGTTTTGCTTCATGGACTCAGCAGGGGTAAAAGCACTAGCACCAGGTCCAGTTGGAAGTGGGGGCTTGGACTTTAATCCATTGGAACATTTTCCTGTGGATAGTGTGAGCTCTGTGGCTGACAGGGTCTTGGTACTCTGGCCCGGTGTCAGGCCTGTGCCTCTGAGGTGGGAGAGCCAAGTTCAGGACATTGGTCCACCAGAGACCTGCCTCCATGTAACATCAATTGGCAAGAGCTGTCCCAGAGATCTCTGTCTCAATGATAAGACCCAGATCTACTCAACGACCTGCAAGCCACAGTGCTGGACACACTATGACAAACAACTAGCAAGACAGGAACACAACCCCACCCATTAGCAGAGAGGCTGCCTAAAATCATACTAAGGTCACAGACACCCCCAAACACACAGCCAGATGTGGTCCTGCTCACAAGAAAGATAAGATCCAGCCTCATCCACCAGAACACAGGCACTAGTCCCCTCCACCAGGAAGCCTATATGACCCACTGAACCTACCTTAGCTACTGGGGGCAGAGAGCAAAAACAACAGGAACTACAAACCTGCAGCTTGCAAAAAGGAGACCCCAAACACAGTAAGTTAAGCAAAATGAGAAGACAGAGAAACACACAGCAGTTGAAGGAGCATATTAAAAACCAATCAGACCAAAGAAATGAAGAGAAAATAAGTAGTTTACCTGAAAAAGAATTCAGAGAAATGATAGTAAAGATTATCCAAAATCTTGGAAATAGAATGCAGAAAATACAAGAAACACTTAATAAGGACCTAGAAGAACTAAAGAGCAAGCAAAGAATGATGAACAACACAATAAATGAAATTAAAAATTCTCTAGAAGGAATCAATAGCAGAATAACTGAGGCAGAAGAACGGATAGGTGACTTGGGAGATAAAACAGTGGAAATTACTACCACAGAGCAGAATAAAAATAAAAGAATGAAAAGAATTGAGGACAGTCTCAAGAGACCTCTGGGACAACATTAAAAGCACCAACATTTGAATTATAGGGGTCCCAAAAGAAGAAGAGAAAAAGAAAGGGACTGAGAAAATATTTGAAGAGATTAGAGTTGAAAACCTCCCTAATATGGGAAAGAAAATAGTTAATCAAGTCCAGGAAGCACAGAGAGTCCCATACAGGATGAACCCAAGGAGAAGCTTGCCAACACACATATTAGTCAAACTATGAAAAAATAAATACAAAGAAAAAACAGAAGCAGCAAGGGGAAACAACAAATAACATACAAGGGAATCCCCATAAGGTTAAGAGCTGACCTTTCAGCAGAAACTCTGCAAGCCAGAAGGGAGTGGCAGGACAAATTTAAAGTGATGAAAGGGAAAAACCTACAACCAAGATTACTCTACCCAGCAAGGATCTCATTCATATCTGACAGAGAAATTAAAACCTTTACAGACAAGCAAAAGCTAAGAGAATTCAGCACCACCAAAGCAGCTTTACAACAAATGCTAAAGGAACATCTCTAGGAAGGAAACACAAAAGAAGGAAAAGACCTACGATAACAAACCCAAAGCAATTAAGAAAATGGTAATAGGAACATACATATCGATAATTGCCTTAAATGTAAATGGATTAAATGCTCCAACCAAAAGACATAGACTGGCTGAATGGATACAAAAACAAGAGCCGTACATATGCTGTGTACAAGAGACCCACTTCAGGCCTAGGGACACATACAGACTGAAAGTGAGGGGATGAAAAAAGATATTCTATGCAAATGAAAATCAAAAGAAAACTGGAGTAGCAAATCTCATATCAGACAAAATAGATTTTAAAATAAAGACTATTCCAAGAGACAAAGAAGGACACTACATAATGATCAAGGGATCAATCCTAGAAGAAAATATAACAATTATAAATATTTATGCACCCAACATAGGAGCACCTCAGTACATAAGGCAAATGCTAACAGCCATAAAAGGGGAAATCTACAGTAACACAATCATAGTAGGGGACTTTAAAACCTCACTTTCACCAATGGACAGATCATCCAAAATGAAAATAAATAAGGAAACACAAGCTTTAAATGATACATTAAACAAGATGGACTTAATTGATATTTATAGGGCATTCTATCCAAAAACAACAGAATACATTTTCTTCTCAAGGGCTCATGGAACATTCTCCAGGAAAGATCATATCTTGGGTCACAAATCAAGCCGTGGTAAATTTAAGGAAATTGAAATCGTATCAAGTATCTTTTCTGACCACAACGCTATGAGACTAGATATCTATTACTGGAAAAAATCTGTAAAAAATACAAACAAATGGAGGCTAAACAATACACTACTTAATAACGAAGTGATCACTGAAGAAATCAAAGAGGAAATTAAAAAATACCTAGAAACAAATGACAAAGAAATCACGACGACCCAAAACCTATGGGCTGCAGGAAAGACAGTTCTAAGAGGGAAGTTTATAGCAATACAATCCTACCTCAAGAAACAAGAAACATCTCAAATAAACAACCTAACCTTACACCTAAAGCAATTAGAGAAATAAGAACAAAAAAAATCCAAAGTTAGCAGAAGGAAAGAAATCATAAAGATCAGATCAGAAATAATTGAAAAATAAATGAATGAAACGATAGCAAAGATCAATAAAACTAAAACCTGGTTCTTTGAGAAGATAAACAAAACTGATAAGCCATTAGTCAGACTCATCAAGATTAAATGGGAGAAGACTCAAATCAATAGAATTAGAAATGAAAAAGGAGAAGTAACAACTGACACTGCAGAAATCTCAGAAATGAGAGATTACTACAAGCAACTATATGCGAATACAATGGAAAACCTGGTAGAATGGACAAATTCTTAGAAAAGCACAACCTTCCAAGGCTGAACCAGAAAGAAATAGAACATATAAACAGACCAGTCACAAGCACTGAAATTGAAACAGTGATTAAATTCTTCCAACAAACAAAGCTCAGGACCAGATGGCTTCAAAGGCAAATTCTATCAAACATTTAGAGAAGAGCTAACACCTATCCTTCTCAAACTCTTCCAAAGTGTAACAGAGGGAGGAACACTCCTATACTTATTCTATGAGGCCACCATCACCCTGATACCAAAACCGGAAAAATTTCACAAAGAAAGAAAACTACAGGCCAATATCGCTGATGAACATAGATGCAAAAATCCTCAAAAAATACTAACAAACAGAATCCAACAGCACAGTAAAAGGATCCTACACCATGATCAAGTGAGGTTTATCCCAGGAATGCAAAGATTCTTCAATATATGCAAATGAATCAATTAACTAATTGAAGGATAAAAACCATATGATAACCTCAGTAGATGCAGAAAAAACTTTTGACAAAACTCAACACCGATTTATGATAAAAACCCTCCAGAGAGTAGGCATAGAGGGAACTTAACTCAAAAATAAAGGCCATATATGACAAACCCACAGGAAACATCATTCTCAATGGTGAAAAACTGAAACCATTTCCACTAAGATCAGGAACAAGAGAAGGTTGCCCACTCTCACCACTATTATTCAACATAGTTTTGGAAGTTTTAGCCACAGCAATCAGAGAAGAAAAAGAAATAAAAGGAATCCAAATCGGAAACGAAGTAGTAAAGCTGTCACTGTTTGCAGATGACATGATACTATACATAGAGAATCCCAAAGATGCCACCAGAAAACTACTAGAGCTAATCAATGAATTTGGTAAAATAGCAGGATACAAAATTAATGTACAGAAATCTCTTGCATTCCTATACACTTAATGATGAACAATCTGAAAGTGAAATTAAGAAAACATTCCCATTTACCATTGCAACAAAAAGAATAAAATACCTTGGAATAAACCTACCTAAGGAGACAAAAGACCTGTATGCAGAAAACTATAAGACAGTGATGAAAGAAATTAAAGATGATGCAAACAGATGGAGAGATATACTATGTTCTTGGATTGGAAGAATCAACATTGTGAAAATGACTCTACTACCCAAAGCAATCTACAGATTCAATGCAATCCCTATCAATTTACCAATTACATTTTTCAAAGAACTAGAACAAAAAGTTGCACAATTTGTATGGAAACACAAAAGACCCCGAATAGCCAAAGCAATCTTGAGAACGAAAAACAGAGCTGCAGGAATCAGACTCCCTGACTTCAGACTATACTGCAAATCTACAGTAATCAAGACAGTATGGTGCTGTCACAAAAACAGAAATACAGATCAATGGAACAGGATAGAAAGCCCAGAGATAAACTCACAAACATATGGTCACCTCATTTTTGTTAAAGGAGGCAAGAATATACAATGGAGAAAAGACAGCCTCTTCAATAAGTGGTGCTGGGAAAACTGGACAGGTACATGTAAAAGAAGGAAATTAGAACACTCCCTAAAACCATACCCAAAAATAAACTCAAAATGGATTAAAGACCTAAATGTAAGGCCATGCACTATAAAACTCTTAGGGTAAGCATAAGCAGAACACTCTATGACATAAATCACAGCAAGATCCTTTTTGACACACCTCCTAGAGAAATGGAAATAAAAACGAAAATAAACAAAGTGGACCTAATGAAACTTAAAAGCTTTTGCACAGCAAAGGAAACCATAAACGAGATGAGAAGACAATCCTCAGAACGGAAGAAAATATTTGCTAATGAAGAAATGACAAAGGATTAATCTCCAAAATTTACAAGCAGCTCATGCAGCTCAATATCAAAAAACAAACAACCCAATCCAAAAATGGGCAGAAGACCTAAATAGACATTTCTCCAAAGAAGACATATAGATTGCCCACAAACACATGAAAGAATGCTCAACATCACTAATCATTAGAGAAATGCAAATCGAAACTACAATGAAGTATCACCTCATACCAGTCAGAATGGCCATCATCAAAAACTCTACGATCAATAAATGCTGGAGAGGGTGTGGAGAAAAGGGAACCCTCTTACACTGTTGGTGGGAATGTAAATTGATACAGCCACTATGGAGTAGAGTATAGAGGTTCCTTAAAAAAGTAAAAATAGACCTAACCTACATCCCAGGAATCCCACTATTGGGCATTTAACCTGAGAAAACCATAATTCAAAAAGAGTCATGTACCACAATGTTCATTGCAGCTCTATTTACAATAGCCAGGAGATGGAAACAACCTAAGTGTCTAGTGACAGATGAATGGATAAAGAAGATGTGGCACATATATACAATGGAATATTGCTCAGCCATAAAAAATGAAATTGAGTTATTTGTAATGAGGTGGATGGACCTAGAGTCTGTCATACAGAGTGAAGTAAGTCAGAAAGAGAAAAACAAATACCGTATCCTAACGCATATATATGGAATTTAAAAAAATGGTTTTGAAGAACCTAGGGGCAGGACAGAAATAAAGACAAAGATGTAGAGAATAGACCTGAGGACAGGAGGGGGAAAGGTAAGCTGGGATGAAGTGGAGTGGCATGGACATATATACACTACCAAATGTAAAATAGCTAGTGGGAAGCAGCCACATAGCAGAGGGAGATCAGCTTGGTGCTCTGTGACCACCTAGAGTGGTGCGATAGGGAGAGTGGGAGGGAAACGCAAGAGGGAGGAGATATGGGGATATATGTATATGTATAGGTGATTCACTTTGTTATAAAGCAGAAACTAAAACACCATTGTAAAGCAGTTATACTCCAATAAAGATGTTAGAAAAAAAAAGTGATGTATTCATGGGTAGAGAAGTTAGAAATTACTTCTAGCTTCTAATTAAATTTTTACTTGAACTCATACAAACATATGTACCATTAGCAGCAGTTATTCTTAATATCACAAATACTCTGTGGATAATAAAATTGAATGTTTATTGGAAATAATAAAAAAAAATAATAAGCTTAGTTTTGTCAAAATATAAACAATTATTTTGTAAGAGAAGTGAAATTATTTCATTCAATTGTTATTAATATTAAAAGAAAAACTATAATTATGTCACCTCAGAATTTAAATTACTCACTTTCTATGTTTTAATATTAAAATTAAAATAAAATTTTATTCTATTTAATTCATTCCTATGAATGAAGAAAAATACAATCACATAAAACACTACAAAACCTAATGGGAGTATTGAATGTTTTATCTGTAGTTAGTTCTCTTCTGACATTGATTCTTCTTTCATTTACAAATTGATTGATGCTTTCTTTTTTTAGTACATATTCTCTTAAAGAAGTGTTGATTAGATGTCCAGTAATCACAGAGTTTTAAAATATGCCAAATGCTCTATCAATAAATAAATTGAGGCAATACTGCAAGAATAATGTGTCTCGCTGAAAACCACAGGTTTTTGTATTAATTGTGGGGAGCTGATTATTTCTTAGTGAAACTGTGAAGTATCTTCCCCAGTCATCAGAAAAAAAGAATATTTACTGTTTAATCTTAAAATCTATGATTTTAAGCCTTATATTTGTCATGAATATCTGCAATAATCACTTATTTTAATGTCAGGCAGGGCCAGAATCTTGAGATATGGCTATTTGTACAGAAATAGGTAATGCAAGGTCAATTACTTTATAGGAGGGTGAATGATAGAAGCAACTCTCTAATCATTAAGCCTTTCTTAAAATGAATTGTCCTGTTTTATCTTTTACCTTGCAACAATTCTTTCATTTTTGTTGTAGAAAAGTGTTTCAATGGTCAAAACAGATTGACTTTCCTCAAAGTATTATCCGTAAATAGCTTATAGGATAAGAAGAAAGGAAGTGAATTGCTTCGTAGGAAGTTATTGATAAATAATGAGGCCACGTTTTGTGCTTTGGGGCTCTGAAATAATGATTTAGATGGGGAGACCTATGAGAATGCAATTTTCTTTGGATTCTCCCAAAGGCCAGATTTGGGTGCAGCTGTGAATTTCTGGACACTTTTATGTATGTAGCTTTAGTCCAGCTAATCTTTAGGGCATGAATAAAATATTCCAAATCTCCACTTTTGTGGATTATCAAAATCAATCTTAGAACTGATTTGCCATTACTTAGGGGTAACATAAAGTTTAATTTTATGCTATTTAATATGTTTAATAACTCAGGAGAAGGGAGGGACACAGTCAGGAAAAAGATATTAAAAATTTACAACACAAAAGGAATTTATAGGCTTCCACTCGAGAGTCATTTCATGCCTTAATGTGTCCTGAGTGCGTTCCATGTATATTTTTTCTAATGAAGTAAAGTCCATTTCTTAAAAAATTAAAATTATCCGCGTTATGGATATTCTTTACTTTTATTATAAAACTTTTTATCCATATAGGAGAAAGCGTAAAATCTAAATGTAAGTTATGTTAGAATTATTTATAATAAAATGATATTCTGACCCAATAACATGAATTCTAATATAAAACTTTATTAAAACTCTGATACCTGTTGTTCTGTTGTTGTTTCTTACTTAATGTAGCCACTATTTTTATTCTTTCTTTGATTCTCATGATAATATCACATATTTAGTTATTCCTAAACAGTAGATCGTTATTGTTGTTGCTATCCATCTTGTTAAAATGCTGTTGAGATAGATCCATGTATTTCCCAAATAGCCAGATGTTCACCCACATTTCCCCATACCCCTGACTCTTCTGACCAATGGCTGAATGTCATGTGTCCCAGACCATAGCATAGAAGAGTAAGCTATCTATGTGCATTTGCCCTTTTTGTGGCAATAATGAATACCACATTTTGAGTAGTAAATCCATAAATTAGAAACAGCTGAGATTTCTGAGTCACTGCATGGAGAAGAGATGCTCTAATGCCTTGCTTGACTCACATAGGACTCTGTACAAGAAGAAATAAACCTTTGTTTTGTTAAGTGAATTTTGTTTCAGGACAAATTTATCATCATGGCCTCTCCTCACTTGTGCAAGTATTATGCCAAATATGCTTTTCTGTGCTTTATTTCTTTTCTTCTCAATACTATTTTCTAGTATCCACCTACAGTAATGTTGTAGCTAAAATTCATACCCTCACCCTGCTTCACATTATCCTCTTGCTATTCTGAACAATGTTGCTGTAAACTGCCTTATAAAGTCTGCTGGTCCTTGTGTACATCTGGGAACAGTACACTGTGTTGTGGGGCGTGGGAATGTTCAACACTACAACATAGTGCCTGAATGTCCTCAGGGTTATGGCAATTCATCTCCATAACGGTTGTGTATGTGTCCCCCTTTTGCTCCAAATACTCACCATTAATGGGATTGCTAGATGATTTAATGCAGGATATGTAAAATAGAATCTCAGTATGATTTTAGTTTTCATTTTCTTCATTACATGTCTTTGTATGTTCAATTAATCAAATGTTTAATTGGACCAATATGATACTTCTATGAAATACTCATTTATAGGACTTTCCTTGTGGTCCAGTGGCTAAGACTCATGATCCCAATGCAGGGGACCCTGGTTTGATCCCTAGTCTGGAAACTAGATCCCACATGCTGCAACTAAGAGTTCACATGCCACAACTAAATATCCCACATGCCACAACTAAAGACCTAAATAATTTTTTAAAATACTCATTTATGTAATTGGCTCATTTTTCTATTGGATTTTTTTTCTTATACATTTATAAGATTCTTCACATATTCTGAATGCCAGCTTTCTCTTGATTACATGTGCAGCAAGTGTCTTGTATTTTGTGGCATATGCTTTCATTCCATTTATTGTATTATTTGATCAAAAAATATTAACTTTATAATGGTTGACTATTTCAATATTTTCCTGTATGTTTGGAGCTTTCATATATTATATTTTTAATACTGGCTTAATTAAGGTGATGAAAATATTGTCCTTTTTTTCTAAGTTTTGTAATTTTTCTTTTCCTATTATGGCTTTAATTTTTCTCGTATTAACTTTTGTCTGTGATGTGTGGTAACAATCAATTATATTTGTGTATGTGGATAATCAGTTTTCTGTCTTATTTCTATAGAATCCACTATTCTATACTTAACCTAACTGCAACATCTATCATGTATCAATGTTTTCATAAACAGGTTTCTTTTATGACCTTTACTCTGTACACTTGGCCTACATATTATTTTGTGTGTTATTATAAAAAAACTTAATTACTGTAAATTTATAATAATTCTGGACACCTGACAGGGCAAGTTCACTCACCTAGTTCTTCATTCAGAACATTTTGAGCAACTCTTCGCTTTTACTCTATGTAACTTTTAGAATCACACTGTTAAATTTCATGAAAAATGTTGGTTTATTTATTTATTTAGGATTTGCATGTAATTTATCACCCAGTTCATGGAGAATTTACTTATTTTTCTACATACTCTTTTTGTTGTTATTATAAATAATATTTAAAATTATATTTTAAATACTTTTATGCTTTTGTATATAGATGTAATTTGTTTTCAGTATTCATTTTTACCTAGTAACTTTGATAAACTCTTATTCTTTTTTTTTTTTTTTAAGTAATACAGCTAATTTCTCAAACTATCTTTGGCAGAATTGTTATCTCTTAAGTTTAAATAAGCATAACTGCATGTTCAGATAAGAAATTTGAATTCTAAAAAGGTTGGGCAGTTGTAGCATCACATGCTTGTAAGCAGTCTATCTGGGTCCAGGTTCCCAGTCTTCAGACACCTAGATTCCCAGTCTTCAGACACCTAGATCACTGCTCTTTCACCCAGAGAAAGGCAAGATGGAAAGTATCAGCTTATCACAAATTCCAGAGATTCTTGTAACTTTGATACAATAGGATTAACTAAACTACAGACTTATTCATATTTCTCCAGTTTTTACACTAATGTCCTTTTTTTCTCTTCCAAGTTTAGTCCAGAATATTGTGTTGCATTTAGTTGTCACAGTGTCTTTAGAAACCTTGTATCTGTGACATTTCTCAGTGTTTCCTTGCTTTTCATATTCTTGAAATTTTGAAGGAACTAGTCCAATATTTTCTTGAATGTCTTTCAATTTGGGTTTGTCTGATATTTTTTCATGGTTAGATAATATTATGAATATTGGAGACAATGCCAGAGAGGTGAGGTGCCCTTCTAATTGCAGTCTATCAGGAGGTAGATGATATTGAATATCATCTGTGATATTAACCTAGACCATTTGTTTACAGTGGTGTCTGCCAAGTTTTTCTATTGTAAAATTATATTTTTAAAAATATTTTGTCTCCATTGTTCATTACAAGGGATTTAATAAGTCCAACCTACACTCAAAGGGGGGACAATTAAGCCTGCCTCCTGAGGGAAGAGTAGCAAAGAATTTGTGAACATATGTTAAAATCACCAGAGTAATTAAGAAATATCTTTGGTGAGATATTTTAGGAGACTCTCGATTTGTACCTCACGCTCTTCATCTCAAAATATATTTGTGTGACCGAACCACTTGCAATCCAAATTTTCTAAAGGCAAGTGACGATTGTAATTGTTAAGCATATTTTTGTTACTTCAAGTTTACAATGCTGATAAATAAACAAAAATAACAACAGTAAACTAAAACAGCCACAAGTTTGAGTGCTCCAAGTAGGACACAACTTATGCCAAGAGATATAAGAAATCATGGAATCCTGTGGGTATATGAGAAGTTTGTTATTTTTAATTCTGTCCTGAAAGAAATTGCAACACAAAAATGGAAGACCTCTATGAGGTTAAAGGTTGGAGTCATTCTTTATACTTATATTACCCAACATAGGGTCTGACACAAGCTAAGTTGTCAAAAAGTTGAATGAAAGGGAAAATGCAAAAACAAAGGAAAACCCAAAAAACTTCTGATACAGAAATAATAAACTCAACACATTATGGATTTAGTACCTTGAAGATTAAATAGAGAAAACAGATAACCAAGAAAAAGAAAATTCAGAAGGGATGAACTTTATTCTGAAAGAATAAAATTCAGAAAGGCAAGGTTGTTAAAATTCCCCCTCCCCACACAAAATCAGTGTTTTCTTTTTAACATAGAAACTATGTGCTTTCTCTTATCAAAATCAAGCTTACCAGCAGATTACAGTAGCCCTGAATAATGTGTGCAGGACATTGTGAGTATCTATGTGCATGTGTGGAAGGAGGGAGTTGGTTAAGAATCCTTGAATGTCAGTAAAACAGTGGTTTTCAAATGTCCATTTCTTCACCATATATTTATTGAACATTCATGATGCAAAATATTCCATATGGTATAGAAATGATAGTAAATAACAGGGTACAGCCCAGCCCAGGATTTCATAGAACTTCATTTCCCATTTACTTCAATATAGTTGGTTAAGCAAATAACATCTAAGCTATAAATAAAAATAAAATGTCATTGCTTTTCCAAGCATAACATTAAGTTTGTAATGCTTTAACTAAAATTGGTTTGTGTGAATACTCTTCAAGGCTTTCAGTTGTTGTGCTCATCTACCACGGCTATGGTAAAAGATAGAATGATATTTCTATTGTTAAAGAGTTTGAGGTAGTTAAATTTTTAAATTACAAGTTATTTGGCTTTAAGCAAACTACATCTGTGTTCCGTTCCTCAGATTCTTGAGCTAGACAATGTTCATCACAATGGAGAAAAACTTGCAGATGAGTGGGTCCCTTAGTTCAAGCAGTCTTAGTACCTATGCCTAGATAGAAAGATGTTTAAAAAAATAAAAGCCATCCTTTATTGGAAAACATTGATCTTTGGCTAAGAGACCTTCTTCTGGCATTCTTGGCTTCTTGAAGGAAAAGATGAAAAACAAAAACCAAACCTAGAGTATTACAAGCTCTCTAAACTCAAACATTAAAAAAAAAAAAGATTTTTATTTTATTATTTCCTGGAGTTTAAAACAGCATGAAAGACTGAAAACAGTGATTCTCAAAGCTGGTTGGATGGAGATGGAGGCTGAAACCCGAGGCGCCTTTGGGAATTTTTGCCATAGGCAGCCACTGCTGCTTATTAAATACTTAACGAGAGCCTGAATATACAAGTGGGCAGTGGCCAGACCATCTATGACAGGAGAACTCTGACCTACAGTCTCTGCAGCAACCAGCCCAGGAAGCCAAACCACAGCCTCGGAAGACACCCGTCCAAAGTTGTCAGGACACGGTCAGTGACTGCCAGCTTCCCTCCTCCCTTTTCGTGTTTTTGCCCCACTTTCAACTTTGGACCAACAACAAAAAGTCAAATATGCCGCCCAAACCTACCACAAAAGATGCCCCCGCTTCTTATTAGCCCCTTTCCAACTTCTCTGTGACAATACCTTTCATTCAGAGCATAAGCAGAACTCTGTCCTTATTTTCCCCTGTAAAGCTTTCCCACACCCTGCCTGCCTTTGAATCTCTGACAAACTCAAAGGATCACAACTGACTTTTCGCTATAGAAGACTCAGTAAATAGCCTGTTTGATCTCGTTTGGGAGGTCTGCATTTATTTCAGCATTAAGGTACTTTGGGGTAGGGAATAAAACAACTGCAGATTAAGAGAAACATAACAAAATATTGCAGTAATGGCATTATCATTTTATTTCAAGACAGTTTGAAGTTAGTGGTTTGCAGAAGTCATTTGTGAACAAAAATACATCAATTGACTCATTCATTCTGTACACATGACACCCAAGTATGCATACTGATATATATATATATATATATATATATATATATATATATATATATATGAGAGAGGGAGAGAAAGAAAGAGAGAGAGAGACAGAGAGACAGAGATTTTACTTAGAAGATTTTACTTTTACACAGCTCCCACAGCATTTTTCAGCCAAGGGGGCAAGTGATGGCTGAAAATTTGCTTGTGCTCTGGTGTGGAGCCATCTCCTAATTCCTTCTATCCACAGAGGCGATTTTATGCAATTCTAACAAAAACAAGTACATGCCAGCAGTGCCTCTGCACATTAGCATACTGCATTGCCACTAGCAAAGAAAATATTACATCTTAATTAAGAAGGTATGTTCAGAGTAAATTCATAAAAAGAAAATATACAAAATACATTTTTTAATGTAAGAATTCTTCATAAGCCACTGTTTCATGTATGGGCTTCTCTGCTTTGGTGGGGTGGGGATATTAGTTGTGGTGATATTAAAGCATCCAATATTGAAATGCCTGAACACTTGAAATTATATTACTTTGGAAACTTTGCAATACTACCTGTGTCCTCATCTCCATAAAATAGCAATGACCATTTGGCAAACACTGTAAAAGCTGATGTTCCATACTGTTCTCTCTATACTAAAGTTCTCCCCTGGGGTCTAAATAGATTTGCTAAACCACATGTTGTTTACCCAATTTTTGTGCCAAAGCATTAATGAGACTCTTATGGGTAATGATGCTCTGCCAAAATATTGGTTCTTTAGTTCAATATCACCTTTCTTCTTGGCAATACATTTATTTTTTGAATATACATTTTTTAAAAATCCAGGATATAATTCAACATACCACAAAATACTTAGATGGTCTTGTTGGATTGCATTAATTTACATACAATTTACGAAAAAATCTATTTCAGAGACACTATACTAAGGGAAAAAAATATAAACATGTTGAACTTTGACCCATTATATTCAGTGTGGATGAGAAAAATAACCTGACACCTTTGTCTAGATTCTATATATTTTTTTAATGTATAAAGGAATTTAAATTGCCTATATATTTGGATTACAGAGAATGTTTCCTTAAGTTTGAATGATCAAACATCACTTTAAATGATAAGAAAAGAGGGAGTCTAATAAAGTTTAAATCTCCTTTTTAATAATACATCTCTCAATATCCTATTAGTAATCCCACAAGGTGTAATGTTTCATGTTTTCAGCAATAGGAAAAATTTGATTACAGACTTTAGCCCTGGATCTTGATGCATCTGTGATATACAGGCTACTTATTTATGTTAAAATCCAAAACCAATCTGCATTCTGAAACATATGTGACCACAAAAGTTTGGAGAAGGAATTGATAAGGAATTCTTAGAATGTAATAGAGATGTAACTGGACAAAGGAATTAAACAAACTAACAAAAGATAATGATCTCCAGGGACTTCCTTAGACCTACAGGAAAGTAATTTTTAAGGCTAACTTTCCATGAAGAGACACCAATAGGAAAGAAGTCCTGCCTAAGAATGTGATATTGTTGACTGTGTTGGGCTGACTTATAAACTCCTTTAATAATTGCCAAATCCTCTTCATCTGACGGAAATGATTTGGAGAATATAACTCTGTATATTCACAGGGAGAGTAGAAGAAAAGGAAGATTACCACAAGACTGGGAATGAGTACCCATGACATTGTATCTGTTTTTGAAAGAAAGTTAAAAAAAGTCATTTGATCAGCAATTCCCGAAAAGTTCCAAATGTTATTTTGACATACAAAGAGAAGTACTTAACGACATTAATTTTTTAAAAGAGGGGAAAAAAGCCTTTAAACTGGGAGTCATAAATAAGATTTATCTAATTTGAGTAATTAAGGGGGCTATCTGGAGTACTGTACTGATGTTTCTGACGCCATATTTAGGCTCAACCAGAAGGAAAACGAGCATCATCAGAGCAAGAGGGGATAGTGTTGGCACTTATACAGGTGATGGCTGACATTTTTTTTCTCAGTTGATGTTCTTCTCTAGTTCTTCTTTTCTACTCATTTCTTTTCTGTTTCTACCCCCCACCCTGTAGTGTGTACATTCTTCCATTTCCTTTGTCCATTGTTTTTTCTTTCTCCAGTAGCTGCCTTAACTCCACGTCACTAGCAAAGACTTCTCATTGGTCCACTTACAAAGTAGAAAGCGGAATGCAACAGAAGGGTCAAAAGCACCACTATAAGTTTAATTATTTCTATAAATAAGGCAAGATGTTATGATCCCCCAACGCACATTTTTAAAGGCTACACAATATTGACTCACTCTACTGCCTCCATAAAGTAAGCTTCATTTCTTTATGATTTGAATTTACTTTAAGAATATCCAGGATAGTTCCCTTTTTCTACAATTTCCTCAAAAAGTTTTAAGTAGCAGTTCTATTTGGCATAGTTGATGTGATGTGAACCCCCGAAGGCCAAGTATCAATTTGATGTCTCTTTGATTGCTTACATTCTAAATAAAACTCATTGTCTTTGCTCTCTGTACACTGCAAATATGAGAATTTATATGTGATTCTATTCATGTCACCAAAAATAAATTTGCCTTTCCTTTTTGTCTTAACACAGAAGAAGATTCAAATGATGAAAAATAGTGGAAAGTTTAAAATATTGCATTTCTTTTGGATAGAGGAGCATATTATAGCAATGTAATATTGGGTTATATGATACTGAGGCAAAATTAGCTCTCAGAATCTTGGTGTTTCTGAATAAATGATTTCAAGCTACTATACTATATATTCTTATATTTTAGAGGGGCCTATTTATTTATTGGTCACTAAGACCTGTGAATGGAGTTAGCATGCCCTAATGATTTAGAGCCTGCCATAAATATCACACAGGCCAGTTTTTGCAGTATATTGATTTTGTAATTCAAGATAAGTACTTACTTAGTCTATGCTAATCTGGGTTTCCTTGTCTAAATATTGGTTATAACCTCATCTATCTCACTGCTTTTTGTAAATATTAAATATATACATTTATAAATATTATATATGTAGTATTTAGAACAATGCCAGAATATATAGTTAACATTAAAAACGTGGTCACTGCAATTAATATTATTTTTCATATTATGAATTTGCTATACTGATATCTTATAGGATAAATAAGAAAAATATTATTGTTGAGTATAATCTAGCCCAACAATTTTAAATGAGTAAAATGTAAATTAAAAAGACAAACTGTATATAAAGAAATCAAGAAATAGAAAGATACAAGAATTAACATTTTTTCTGATATTTGGCTTATACTGAAAGTTAAAGTCTGAAATTTTGCCATTAAGGAAATTATATCATAATGATACTGAGAGCTGCAGAATACATTTCTAATAGACATAAAAAGATGAAAGACAAAGTATGACCTTAATGTTGAAGAGAAATAAACATTGAGTTTTCAAGTCTTTATGCGTTAGAGTATTAAACAAAGAACATCTATTTAAAAATTCAATTTAGCAAAAATGTTCCTGTAATTTAAGACAAGAGATGTGAAAGAAAAGGAGATATAAGAGAAAAATACACAAAAGCACATACAACTCATGTTAGAAGTGAAACAAAGTCTTAGTTATTCAGCATCTTCATGGTGACATTATTGCAGATCTTTTAAAAAAATGATGAAAAGTAACATTGCCATAATTCCCTTATAATGGAAACCTGATCAGACCAAGATAACCTCTAGTTTTTGCAACTGGCTCCTCCTGTTTGATAAAGAATATGCTTATCAAGCTAGTGCTATTGTTACAAAGGGATGACATTGAACCTTACCTCCAATAACCTGGATATAATGGAATTTAGGTTGAGCTCTGGAAGTCAAAATAGAAAAACCCAAACCAATGGATGTGCTTAACCATCTGTGTGATTACCTCAAGCAATTCTCTGTAAAGATGTGAATGAAGATAGTCTCTCCTCCCATGATTCCATACTCACAAAGAATCTTTGTAATTTGAATGTGGCTTCCAAGGTAGCCTAACTTCAGAAAGAAAATACACTAAACAACTGAAGAAAGAATGTGATCCATTTGGCAGTCACATTCTTCATGTTAATAAATAAACAGGCAATGCTTTAAATAGGCCAGTTGAATCTACTATTATCTACCTGTCTGAATCTATATCTATATTCTTATCTCTGTATCTAATATTAATCTATCCATCCTCATTGTGGATAGAACTATCTATCACAGTAGATAGTTCTCTTTCCACTCGTTTGCCCTTCTGTTTATCCAGGTTCATATGTATGACTTGGCTAATGTGAGATTGGATCCCAAAGTTGGAATCATTTATTTTCTGTGCAAGTAAAGTTGAGAATTAATGACCATTCAGTGGTTAAATTACCAAAGTGATTAACACTTGAAGCACTTTCTGGATCATCAATCTAATGGTTGTGTTCATACAGAAAACTCCACTGAATCAAACAAGACACACAAATCTGATTTTTTAGAAAGAATATCTTGAGAGATGACCATAGTATTCACAAAAGGTATACTTTGGATCTCCCTTGCATTTGAAATAGAACTTTATATGGTAGCCAAATAAAAGTTTCGGCACACAACCATTTAAATGGGAATTTTTGCCATTTATATTTGGGGTTTTATTTTAAGGAATGTCTTTAAATTGCTAATGCAGGTACCATGTATAAGTACCAGCAGCGTTGGAGTATCTGTTATTGGCTCCAGGAACACTGTTCCAACAAGAAGTTATATCCTTGACCCAAGTCCTCATCAAAAGCTGGATGTGGCTGCAGGACCCTTGGGGACTCCCCCAAAGGGAGAAAGGAGGGGGAAAAGGAAAAGCAAAAAAGAGAGAAAAAGAATTTGATGATTCACACTGGAAGCCAGAGGCAGGTCTTTACCAAGGAAAAGACAAGGAGAAGAATCTAATCACAGGTATCATTTCTGGGATGTAGAGAAGGTACCTGACCCTGTGCCAGCAGCTCTATTTGTATTATTTCATTTATTATTCTTCACAGCTCCTTGAGGTGGGTATTGTTATTACCTCCTTCAAAAACCCTGTCTGAGTTTTCTTAGGCTCAACCAATCAATTAGACTTGTAAGACCCAAAGAGACAGTACTTGGCACTGGCTTCACCTAGAAGGTTGGAAGGACATATGTCAGCAGGAGCTTTTCATTGGAGAGTTCTCTTGGGAGACCACACAACTCTCCAGCAATTTTATTGTGCACCCATATGCTAACCTAGGTGCAAGAAAAGTAGACCACAAAGGGTGAGACCTTCTTGGCTTGGCAGCCCCATGTCTCAAATAAGAATCAATAGCTCCTCTGACAGTATCATGGGTAAGGCTTTCAGGATCCTAACAAGGGCAATGCCCAGTTACAGGATTCACTGCCCTTGGGGCAATCCCAATGCTCTGGCTTCCCACTAATTATTTATGGTCCATTCATAGCTTTCTTGTCCGGATGTCATTTACCTATTTGAGGTCATGTTTACTATAAACAATGCTGCCTGGTAATACAGCTGGCATCCCACCTTTATGGGATAAGCACGATAGGGATAGGAACATATCGGTCTATAGAGTAAGAAAAAGGATTTTGTTAACTCTTTACTCAACATTCCCATATAGCAACGAGGAAGGGGAGCAGTGGCTTTCCCAAGATCACACAGCTACTATGTGGCAGAGAATTATTTAATTCTTTACCAGATCCTCAAACCTCTGCTGAGATTAAAACTTGTTTGTCTCAACTCCCTGCCTGTCTCCACTTGCCCACCCCAGAGTGTATGAGTTAAAATTGCATCACTTTAACATAGGCTCAAATGCCTTATCCCTCATAGGGAATTAATGTTTTTGTGAATTTATGAATAAGTCCTACCTATTCCCTATGGAACTGGACAGTTATTGAAGACTCTGCCACCATCCATGATGTGCCAACATTTATAATATACATAGCATTTTAATCAGTAGTATCTACTCCAAGGAATTCATCTTAAGGAATTAATCAGATTAAAGCACAAAAATTATTTTAAAAAATAACAAAAAATAGAGAAGCACAGATTATCCAGCAAATTATACATAAAAGAATAATTTTAGGGCTTCCCTGGTGGCGCAGTGGTTGGGGGTCCGCCTGCCGATGCGGGGGGCGCGGGTTTGTGCCCCGGTCTGGGAGGATCCCATGTGCTGCGGAGCGGCTGGGCCCGTGAGCCGTGGCCGCTGGGCCTGCGCGTCCTGAAAGTGGGAATTCCCTGGTGCTCCAGTGGTTAGGACTCCGCACTTCCTGTGTAGGGAGCAGAGGATCAACCCCTGGTCGGGAACTAAGATCCCACAAGCCTCAAGGCCAAAAAAAAAAAAAAAAGAATAATTTTAAAATAAGAGTCCCATGGAGTTGTTATTCCAATAATCTTCAAACCATATTATTTTCTGTGAAAATGTATATTACCCCCCCCAAAATTGCTAAAGCTGAACACTTTATAAATATAAAACTAACTAGAGCCAAGCATACTTCAAATATAAAGGAACAACAAGAATATTATGTTTGTATCCTAGGGTGAAGGAAGATTTCCAAATATATAAAATTTGTAAAGAAAAATACTGATATGTTTGTCTAGATCAAAATTAAGACTAAAAGCCAAAGTCATACATATTAGAAAAAAATCCACAAATGACTGATGAACTTCAGAAATTGTTTTCCATCATAATAATACATGAATAATAAGTTACAAAAATAAACAATTTTGCCAACCATTAGATGGACATCATTTTAACATTTTGATCAAATCGTTTGTCCAAAGAATTAGAAAACAAACACAGTCATTTACTGCTGTAGGAGTATAATACTATGGCTAATTTGGAAGGCAATTTGGTAGTAATCTCAAAAAAAAAAAAGGGAAAAAGAACAACAGCAAAGCATACTCTCTCAAGAACCAAATCAAAAAAATTACAAAAATGCACTAATCAATGAATTGTTTATAATAATTATAAAAATTAAATTGAAAAAAATCTTATATGTACACAGTAAAAACTGGTTATTAAACTTAGGTCAATTTATATTTGGAAATACAATATGGAAGTTAAAAGAAAATTTAAATCTATAGGCATTTGTTTTAGTTTGTTCAAGATTCTCTAACGAATATCATAGAAAGTGTGGCTTATAAACAACAGAAATTGATTTCTCACAGTTCTAGAGGCTGGGAAGCCCAAGATCAATGCACTGACTGATTTGATGTCTGGTGAGATCTGACTTCCTGGTTCAAAGACCAGCATTTTTGCTGTCTTCACATGTTGGAGAGGTTCTCTGGGGTCTCATAAAGGACATGAACCTTCTTGATGAGGGCTCTGCCCTTGTGACCTAAGTACCTCCCAAAGGCCCCTCATCCAAATACAATCACATTAGAGGTTAAGTTTCAACATATGAGATTTGGGGTGACACAATCATTCAGTCTATAGCAGTACTGAAATAGATTAGCTTTAAGATGAATAACTTACTGAAAAAAAATGAGAGAAATACTGTATATAATATCAAAACAACCACATGATGCTACTAAATAGTTCCTTATCAACTAAAAGTAAAAACTAAATTGTCAGAGATGGAAAAGCATAAAAAAAATTACACATATGTACACTGTGTGAAATACTGTGAAATGCACATTTCAAATGAAACAAAGAAATCAAACAAAAAATCTATTTATAATAGAATCTTAAATTTAAGGTGTTATATGTATATCCATATCAATATTAAAAATATATATACATGCTACAGAAAAACGTATTATTAATCTGTTTCAAAAATTCTAGATTTTATGAAATTGGGGAAACAGGTTAAAATACAGCTTACTAAAATAAAGCTAAAATCATTTCCTTGGCATTTATAAAATGAAAAAGCAGATATATTTTCAAACCTTAAAATGTAATTGGTAAAATAAATGTACTTTCTCTAAGTAGCAGCAAGTAAGCCATTTTTTTTTTTTTTTTTTTTTTTTTGCTGTATGCAGGCCTCTCACTGTTGTGGCCTCTCCCGTTGCGGAGCACAGGCTCCGGACGCGCAGGCTCAGCGGCCATGGCTCACGGGCCCCGCTGTTCTGCGGCATGTGGGATCTTCCCGGACCGAGACACGAACCCGTGTCCCCTGCATTGGCAAGCGGACTCTCAACCACTGCGCCACCTGGGAAGCCCCCAAATAAGCCAGTTTTTAAAAAGAGGAACAGACAAATATTATTATGTAAGTAAATAAATGTCAAGAATAAAGAAAATTGTCTGCCACACTTGTGTTACTTTTGTTTCTCAAAAATGAAACTTTAGGAGCTTCCCTGGTGGCGCAGTGGTTGAGAATTTGCCTGCCAATGCAAGGGACACTGGTTCGAGCCCTGGTCCGGGAAAATCCCACATGCCGCGGAGCAACTAAGCCCGTTGCATCATAGCTACTGAACCTGCACTCTAGAACCCGCGAGCTACAACTACTGAAGCCCGCGCACCTAGAGCCCGTGCTCCGCAACAAGAGACGCCACCGCAATGAGAAGCCCACGCACCGCTGCTCGCCACAACTAGAGAAAAGCCCGCGCGCAGCAACGAAGGCCCAACTCTGGCAAAAATAAATACATTAATTAATTTTTTAAAAAATGAAACGTTAGATATTTTTATCCTTTAAGAATTTTATGTTCTATGTGGTTTATCTTACAATTGATCTATAAATTTTTTATGATCGATTTCATATTTAAAACTTACCATATTTGTTCCAAAGAAATATTACTTTAGTACTGTAAACCAGGGCACATTGTTAGAAATTTCCACTTTGTTATAATATTAAATTTTATTGTCTATTGAATATTAAGTATTATTTATTTAATTCTTCAGAAACCTTCTCTTCATATCTGTATTCCCCAAAATAAAATACCTTAACTTTTTATTTACTTTTTCAAAACGAGATTTATATCCATAACATAAGCATACTAAGTTTCACACAAGAAATGCAGTGTTCAAGCTATGCATGATTTAATATAACATCTTGCAAAATACAAATAACTGGTAAATTTTTAGAATATTGTACAAGGTAATATGTGTTAGGATACTCAAAGATACAGATGGACTATTTAAGAAATTAAATGCTCATTTTAAATTAAAAATAGAAAGAGTATTTCAACATTGTGGCAAATTAAACAAACGAGATAATAAAGATAGAGAGGACAATTTTTAGAGAAAAGAAGGAAAATATATATATTTGTAGAAACAATTATAATAGCACTGATACAATTATAGACAGATGAAAACATTAGCTTTCACAATACTTTGGTAGCCAATGTGATATGAAATATGCTTTTTACATATTAAGCCCTTTTCTGTAAATGCATCTAAGCAAATGTATTCCACCGATGAAAAAATATATGAAATATTATATACCAGCAAAAATTTTAAGTAAGCATATATATTTGAATATATGCAGCAAGTTACAGTACAATAACTCAACTGGATGGAATTACCTATAGTCGTGTAAAATGGTAATAATAAATGTAATTTAGAAGCATAAGTATGTATGATATAGTAAGAATACAGAATATAAAACTACATTTCCTTTGATAATAAAAATATCTTGACTGTCATATAATATTTAACCATAAGACAATATTTTGAATTGCATGTGTGTGTGTGTGTTTAAGAAAATGTCTCACAGTATTTTTAATACGGGAAAATATTCAACTACTTCATGGTGACAAAAAATTTTGGTATCAATTCCCTTGTGTAACTTAAGAGCAATATTTTGATAAATTTATATCTAATATGTGATAAAATTCTAACATTTTAATAAGCATATATTTAATTTATGTAGAATCAAAGAATAAGGATACTAAGACAAATTATTTGTAAGAATGCTTGGAGTTCTAGAAACACACTAATAATGAAAGGAAATTGAGAAGTGAAAATGATTTTTTAAAATAAAAATAAATATGAATGCATTGAATTATATGAAGGGTAATAATAATTTAGTTTTTGTGATTATTTCATTAAATTATAATTCATACACAATAAACTAGATGTTGATTATGATCTAAACATTTGATTATAATTACTCTCAAATTCTATAAAAATGAAGACCTATAAAAATACCTTTTCTGCATAATAGAAGATTGTATCTATAGTAAACATGAGAAAACCAGAAATGCAAAATTATGCACAGAAACTAAATTTTTAAAAAATCACATATAACTTGGAATTTCTAATATCTCATTGTAAGACAATAATTAGAAATATCTATTGAAGTTATTTTCATCATTTTTAAGTGATAAGAACAATAACTGTCAGTAATCAGCAAGATATAAGTGAAGACAATTTTCACCCAGAGCCACATTTCCTGTAAATGACATAATTCGGCATGATGTCAATATTCATCACTTGAATTTTAACAAACCATATATAATTTATTCTCTTCGTTGTTACATCATTTGAGATATTTTACTCTAGAAATTCATAATAAGAAAAACAAGTAGGCCCCTAGATCTTTCTCACTTGGCAGGGATTAGGAGTCATATTGCTAAATCTTTGATGTGAAATTTATTTTTCCATTTTAGATCCTCAGCTCAGTTCAAGTGCACAGATTTTATTAATTATTTAGCCATCTTTTTTTTTTTAACTTTATATAGCCAGTAAAGGGAGTTCATAATAGTTGTCTTAATAGTTAAAGACAACTGAGTTCACCCATTTTCATACTCCAAATTAAATGTATAATCTAATCACTTGACCAATGAATCATGGACTTATGGAACTTTGGGTTTAGAAGGTGACGGTGACATTATTGTCTGAGGACATTCCTTTAGCTTCTTCAACATGTTTAGATTCCTTCAACATCCTTCTGTAAAGGATGTTGCTATACAATGGGGACCCATTTATTTATCAATGAGTATTTATAAGGAGGTGACTTAGTTGGTTTCCCCTGAAAACAGAGAGAAATTTGGGTGCAGGCAGGTGGAGGTGAACCCAGCAAACTAGAGCAACACATAAGGGAGTGGAAGTAAGGGAAGAAGAAAAGGCATCTTAGGAGGGTATTTTTACTGTGTAGTGGCTATTGACAGCACAAATTTGGGTCCTCTTTGACTTCTGAGAAGCATAATGAAAATGCCTCCTAGAATTGTACATTGCACAAGAGAATTGTAATACCTATTCACTAGCTCCCTTCCCCAATTGTTTGAGCACTCTCCCCACTGACACTAACTCTTCCACAATCCAGAGGATGCTTTTCCAGGCTGAGTGAGTTCCTGAAGTTTTGGAGAAGACGCCAGGGCAGACAGCAGAGAATTAGGGCATATGTGTCACAACAGCAGGTAAAATCAAAGGGGCCAGAGGATGTGAACTCTGGGCTCCAGAGGTGCGTCCTACAAGGGAGCTACTGCATGTCATGCACAGTTCTAGGGCTTTGGAATTCATTGAACAGCTGAATTCTGTGGTTAAAAGTACAGAGATGTAAAGTACAGGTACTAACCTTGATGAGTTGATAATCAAGTGTATGATTGAGTGAAAGGCAGGCCTCCATAAATAGCAATGCAAGATATCTGACTTAGGTAAGGTTAGTAGGACTTAATTTGCTTAAAATCTACCTCCTAACCAGAGAGATTTTGGGGGCTTCCCTGGTGCCTTCTTGTAGGCAGGGGGCATTTACAGCTTGGTATTATAAAGGTTAAGTACATGGCATGTACTCAGTATATAAATATATATTGCAAATGAAAGAATAAAGAATAGAGGAATACAATGGGAAAAAAAAGAGCCAGTGAAGTTTAGAGCAGTTCAGGAAAACGTGCTTTGGAAAGGAGCTATTTGTGATGGGCTTTGTAACACATAAAATACTGGAAATTTATCTGTGCAATATGTTTATGACTGTCTGTTAGCTTGATATACTATCACCTAACATAACATTTTAGAAGAGGAAATTGTTCAAAATATTAATGAATGGACATGAAATAATTTAACTACCTAAATACAAATTAATAAAACTACCTGAACTTTTTAATTATATTTGGAAAAATTGTAATAAGTTAAATAATCTTATCAATTTCAGACCTAGATCTTGATTACTGAAAACAAAATTTAATTATAAAAAATTGTTCAAGGTTATTACAAGACAGGTATTGCTTGTTTCTTTTTCTTTAATTTCTTCTTTTACTGTTTAAAATGCTACAATGTGCATTCTCTGGGTTTTCTCTATGACATTGGTCCTGACAATTAGCAAATCCTACAGTAAAAGTTAACAGCATGAACTGTATCTGAGTGACTATTTTTTTTTTTTTTTCTTGCGTTATGCGGGCCTCTCACTGCCGTGGCCTCTCCCATTTGCGGAGCACAGGCTCCGGACGCGCAGGCTCAGCGGTCATGGCTCACGGGCCCAGCCGCTCCGCGGCACGCGGGATCCTCCCGAAACGGGGCACGAACCCGCGTCTCCTGCATCGGCAGGCGGACTCTCAAGCACTGCGCCACCAGGGAAGCCCTGAGTGACTATTCTTGAACTATTTTATTTGGCAGGTAAGCCAGAGACATTTTACCTCATGGACAACTAGATTTGTAAAATCACAGTCTGTGTCAAGTGCTTTACAATTTCCAAAGAATGAATATTTTATAAATACCCTTAAAGATCAAGAGCTATAAAAGTAAAAGTTTACAAAATTCAGGCCAATAACATAAATGTCTGATTTGGGGCAGGTACACAACAATAGGATCTGACTGACTCTCGAGTTAAATGAAAGATGCATGCCTTTCTAAGTACATCCTTTCAAATCACATTTTTTAAATCTTATGCTGGTCAAAAACAAAACAAAAACAAACAAAAATAACCTTGCTCATTTGTGCATTAGTTACCTACTACCACAATTATGCTAGCTGACCTGACCTTCAGATAACCTAAAATAACCTCTTCTGGGAAGACTGAGTGGTCTGTCATCCTTCAGTAGGTAAACATGGGCATATTCTTATGTCATTCCAAGAGAAACGAGAGAAAATGAACACACATTTTCAAACCTCTTTATGCATCACATATTTTAACATCCCGTTGGCCTAAGTGAGTTACATGACTGAACTCAGAATTCGGGACTGGGCAAATGACTCAAGTTTTTTAGTAAGAGAAACTGCAAAGTCATATAGCAAATAACGTGGATATGAGGAAGAAGAGTGGAGAATGTTGGCCATCATTGCAATCAATCTACTATACCTTGCATGTTATCTCTAATAAAAGTACATCCATCTTTGCCCTCTGCTATAGACCATAATTGTATATATTGAAGAATCACTTATATTTGCATCTTATGGCTGGGTGAAAATAGAAAAAGTAGTCAAATTTTTCATAGATGAATGATCATGAAGTTCCTGGCTCTGTTGCTGATAAAAACAAACAAGCAAACAAACAAAAACAAATTATGAAGTTAAATTGACATTTTAGCTCATGTAATTTTAAATTTCACAGCACCCACCATGGATATCTATATGAGATTTGTCTCACTACCCTACCATTTGTGATTAAGAATTGCATCTTTATATTGTGTCCTCCTTAACACCCAACAGTACTCATTAGTTCCTCAGTAAGTGTTTGCTGAACTGAGCGGGATGAAATTTTGACAATGTAAGTTCATTAGTAATTCTCTGGTTCTTTATATTTTTCTAAAGCCTTAGCTGAAGGAAAAGGAGAGTGTGCCTAATCCCTTCCTTTTAATCCACGATTCAATTTGGCAGTTCCTGCTCCGATTTTATCAAAGATGATGGTGAAAACCTAAGAAGATAAAATAGATTAAAATATAAAAGCTAAGAAGACCAATTCTTTCCGGAATTCCGACATAGAAGAGAATTGGCTCACCCCCATTTCAGGGGTTCAAATGTATGTTCCTACATATCAGCTGGCTATTATTTTTCTGTTTGTGTGCATGTGTGTGTTTAATTTAATTATTTTAATATCAAGATTTTGACTAACCGTGAGGGTCCTCTGTAAATCTGAGGGTAGACGATTCCACTCTCAGGCTAGTCTAACCTTCTCACGTGACATGTTCAACCCCAAAGAAATATATATTTCTTTTTACTCAGAATGATTATTAAGATTGTTACTCTCATGAACTTAATATTCTGGTTACCATAATATTGTCATCTCTAACAAATTTGTAGGAGAATCTTGATATATTTAATAAAATGTAAAACATAAATAAGGTATCATTTAATGATTGAAAGGCATTCAGTTCTTAAAATTCCTCAGGATCATTATAATAGTAAGGTATAATAAACTAAGCAAAGTCTATATCATTTTCATATATATTGTTAAATGCCTGTTAGAATGAACCTCTATTATCTTATTTTTAATACGTGTATTATCATCACCAGCATAAGGAGTTTATATATTAAGATTAAAAATATGACTTCAATCCACAGAGAAGAAAATTTTGTGAATGTTTTCTTGCACTAACTGTATGTTTACAAAAAAACATTCTTATTAATAATTCAGTATATAAAACTGTTTAGTAGATTTTTTTAAATACAGTTATATTCTGAGGAATTCTTCATTTCACATAGGGTTCCAAGTCCAGCAAACACCTTTTTTATCACCATTTCTACAGAGGAAAGAAACACTCTGCTTAAAAAATACTTCATATTGAGGAGAAAAGGATTAAGAAAGTGGCTACATTTTCCCTGTTGAAAGCCTTGACCTGTTACTATTGCTAATACTGATCAACCATTGCACACTTAACCTTCAACACATTGATACACTGCTGAGTTTATATCCATGCAACAGGTGCATGAAGGTGTCAATTTATTGAATTTTATATTCTTCTTGTTATATTATTATAATTGTAGAGCAAAAGTTTTAAAATGTTATGAAAGCACTGCAGAGTTTAAACAGATCACTGATGAAATAATACACTAGTGTGACATCATTCAACAGATATGCGCAAGTGGAGTTCCTGGCCTCCTGATACAATTTTTCCAGCATACCCACTAGAGAGTCATCAAGCGTTCTCTTTCCAAACTATGTGACTAAATTTAAAAGACCTTTCAAGGACCTAACTGCTTACTTAGCCTGATTGCATTTACACTCTAAGCCCATTTGCTTTTGTGATGGCCACAAGTTAACAGTGCAATATCGAAGATGTTTAAGTTATTCAAAAGAAAGGTACTGCTGTGGCATCCATTCAAATGCATTCACAGGGGATGTATTTTGAGAAAGGGCAGATGGTAGCATTTCCCAGAACATCTGTTACCCATCATTCTTTCACAGAGCGACCCAGATGCTGTTGACAACTTGTATGTAAATCATGCTGACAATTTGTTCAGTGTCTCTCCTGCTGAGACTGAGGTTGTTCTGGTCATACCATTTATCAGATATAGGAGATACTGCAGTCCTACAGTACAGTTCCAACTGTGTTTGGGCCAGGAAATAAAACAGCCATTAAATCAATGGAACGATTTATCTACCTTGAAGTTATCTCCATATTACAGCAAAGATTTCCTACCTCAACTTTCCTAGTCTTATCTGAAGGTGTACATTAGATATTAAATGCTCTACAGAATAGGAAAATGCCATACTGCTTCCTGATACTCGTCCTTAACTTCTATTATTATTTGTTAGGGGTAATCATTTATTTGACCTTGCATTTTAAAATTACTTTCATCTCAGGGAAATGACATATAAGAGGGAAATTATGCATGCACTGCTATATAAATGTCAGATTTTTTAGTTTGCAAATGCCTGCTATAAAATATTCACAGTACAGAAGTTGATTTACGATCCATTTCAGTCTGTAATCTATCTTATTCTAATTTTGTGCCTTGTATCAAAGTGCATTTTTCACATTGATGAAAAGAAAACAAAAAGAAAAAAAATCATATCTTTAATTAACATACCTATGCAAAGGATAAACTAAAACCATTGGCGTTTATTAAATGATTATAGCTTTTCTAAACAAACTTAAGTAGGTCATAATATAGGTTGTAAAGAGGGAAAATGCATAGTTTAATTTCAAAATATCTAAACCTATAAAGGCATTATATATAACCTAAACTTCCTATTATAATAATGAAGATAAAAAAATAAAAATTGAGTTAAGTAACTTTAATATAAATTTGCACATTTAATTTGTAAAGTAAATAAACTTTAGGCTGTTGATTAATCTCCTTCAAAAGTAATTGATTTCATCTCAAGCATTTTTGTTACACAATTATAGGTTAACTGGGACAACTGGGAAAAATACATTGAGCTATAAAATATCACAAGTATGTTTTATAAATAGCTTTAAACTTATTATATATAAAAATTCCAAAGTAAAACCAGTAACTGTTAGATTGGCCCTCTACCTTATTAAAATGTGCTCTGAACAGAACAATAATTTTTGTACTCTAAACGGAGGTAAAGATACTTTCACACGCATTCTCTTTCAGGTAACTAGCCTATTAAATTATAATTGTTTTAGACAAAAAGCAATGTTAAATCTCAGTTTCACCTAAGACTGAGTTTCCTGGACCCATAATTTGGGATACCTAATCTAGGTAAAATGTCATAGAATTTTAACCAACTTCTTGGATGAGGATTTCTTTTTTATATATATATAAATTTATTTATTTAATTTTATTTATTTTCGGCTGCATTGGGTCTTCATTGCTGCTTGCGGGCTTTTCTCTATTTGCGGCGAGCGGGGGCTACTCTTCGTTGAGGTGCGTGGGCTTATTGCTGTGGCTTCTCTTGTTGCGGAGCATGGGCTCCAGGTGCACGGGCTTCAGTAGTTGTGGCACGCAGACTCAGTAGTTGTGATGCACGGGCTTAGTTGCTCTGCGGCATGTGGGATCTTCCTGGACCAGGGCTCGAACCCTTGTCTCCTGCATTGGCAGGCAGATTCTTAACCACTGCACCACCATGGAAGCCCGGATGGGGATTTCTTTAAAAAAACTTTTGGCAATGGGTGGTAGAAGTAAAAGATTCATCTATAATTTAGGTT
This sequence comes from Lipotes vexillifer, assembly GCF_000442215.2. NCBI lineage: Eukaryota > Metazoa > Chordata > Mammalia > Artiodactyla > Lipotidae > Lipotes > Lipotes vexillifer. The sequence continues at coordinate 738,133 of NW_006796275.1, forward strand.
TATGTGCACTAGAATTTGTGCATATGTGTAACATCTGGAAATAGTACTCATTATTTGTCACTTGCTTAAACATAAATAGTATGATAAAATCAAGTTTAGCAAAACAGTATTTTTATATTATTATAATATATTTGGAACAATATAAATTTTCTAACAAAACATCCCAAATATTATGGCACCATAACAAAGTATTTATTAAGCAATATTAATGTGTGTTCCCATATAGGTCAATTAGTTAAGTTAGTTAAGTGGATCATAGAGTTAAGAAGTACCACGTCTGGGGTTTTATTTTCTTACTAATCAAGTAGTTTCAGAACAAGAAAATCTCTGCTTATTTCTGTATGTGTATCTACTAATTAACATACACATGTGTGAGCACACACACACACACACTTTTACACTACTGGATCAAACCAAATAGGTCTAAGAAGGCAAACGTAGTCTTGTATATTCTGAGTAGCCAAGTTTGTCCACGTTAATCTGTATTGAGTAGCTCCAGCACTGTACCTGTAGAACAAGATCACGTTGTAAAAGTAACTTTGACTTAAACTCTTGATCTGAGTTATATTTCTTCAAGACCTTATTGATCTGTCCGTTGAAACACTAAGCTCATCAGAGACCTCATCCTATTGACAGATTTCGTGAAGTCGCAAACTAGTGAGCATATATTATAGTTTGCCTAAGACATTTCCATTATGGTTGTTTTCCTGAACAGTTAATAATGCCCCCATTCTCTCCAAAATGTTCAGGTTTGGGTGATAAATTATGTGGTCACAACAATTACTAACTGTCCAAGTGCATCATGGTGCTGAAACAAATCTCTGTCAGTTCATATCTGGGAATCTTTTTTTTTTTTTTAAATTAATTAATTTATTTATTTATTTTTGGCTGTGTTGGGTCTTCGTTTCTGTGCGAGGGCTTTCTCTAGTTGTGGCAAGTGGGGGCCACTCTTCATCGCGGTGCGCGGGACTCTCACTGTCGCGGCCTCTCTTGTTGCAGAGCACAGGCTCCAGACGCGCAGGCTCAGTAGTTGTGGCTCACGGGCCCAGTTGCTCCGCGGCATGTGGGATCTTCCCAGACCAGGGCTCGAACCCGTGTCCCCTGCATTGGCAGGCAGATTCTCAACCACTGCGCCACCAGGGAAGCCCCTGGGAATCTTTTGAAGCAGCTTTGTTTCTGATTTATGAATTACGCATCCTGAGTGTTTGGGTCAATTTCCCCACAACACATTTAAGTGGTTCCTTTTAGGTGTCTTTAAAAGGAACTGTAGCATAGTCCAGTTAATATTAACTTTCACACTGTGATGTTAAAAAAACTATAGTTAGCTCCTCATATACTGGCAAGCAGGGATACTTACTGTTTTTAGGACCCTAGAAAGCATTACGTAAAAGGAAGTCTGTTTTCATCTGTGGCTGACAACTTGACTAGTCTCAGACACAGAGAGAAAATAACAAATGTGAAAAGTGTTTAAGTGGGAGATGCTTCTCTGCGTCCCAATTTGTCAGGACCTTTCACTAATAAAAATGCAAGACTCCAGGAACCTCAGGGGACAAGTTATTGTTCATAGTTGGTCCCCAAATGTATTCTGATATGAAGAGCAAATCACCTTCTTAAAATGTGGTCAGTTGCACATCCTCTGTCTTACGTATATATTAGAGCAATAGATCTTATTTCATTATATACAGAAATACGTTTGTCTTGCTGGCTCAAAAGTACAAAATATATTTGCTTTAAATCGAACATAAAAAATTCAAGATCCTCTGAAAAGCATAGATGTCAATAATTAAGTCAACTAGCTATGAAAAGAATAAACTCTTTTTAATTGGTAATTTCTCTCTTTCCAACCAAGATTACATCCATGGACATTAGTGCTATATGAAATTCAGCAACATCACTTTGTACTTCAAAACACACTCTGTTGAGTCAACTTGAGGGTGTGTTGGTGACAAGATACCTCTGAAATGATAGGCTCAGGATAAAACCAGATTAAAACTGGTTTTAGCACACACCTATCCCAATCAAAGCAGTCATAGTTTATGACATTCATCAAATTCTGGAATCTTTCTAGGAATTATTATTTTCAGAAAGGTGAGCTGAGTATACATTATCTCTCCTTTGTGCATCAAATCCAATACATTTCTGAAATGATATTAAAAATTAATAAAAATATAAAATATATATCTATATTCAAAAGCAAGAAGGAAGAAATTTGTTTAATCTGAAACTGTGAGAAATGCCTCAAAGTTTAAATATAAAGAGGAACAGAATAAAGATCAGAATTATGGTTTGGGAGGCCTGCAAGGATATTTCTATATCCTTTATAACCCTTTATATTCTTTCCCCTTCTACCAGGCCTAACTATATTTTTTGACCAAAGTAAAAAAGGGTAAATCACATCAATTTCTTTGAATGCCAGGGAGATGATCTCTGAGACTGTTCATAAAATAGAATCTGACTTCTCAAAATTTTGGATACATGTTCTAATACAATGGAGAACAATATGCTGTAATGTTCATGGTTTCCTCAGAACTTGCATGAAGTCATTTTAGTTGCCTGACTTTAAACTGGAAATCTTTCAATGTCTGTAGAGCCTATGCACCCAACAAGTGACACTTCAGCAGCAGAACCCTAGATGTACATAGCTTTTCAGAGTTTCATCCATATATAATCCAAATTAACAGGATCCTTCCACTGTGTGGCACTGCTTAAGTACTTCCTGGTCAAATTATTTTATGATCAGATTCGTGAGTCAAATCTAGAGGGAAATTTCCTTATATTTCCTAACTAAGGATGATGCTATTGGTGACTTAATGTTTGGTATTTCCTAACCTGTAAGCATTCTTGACAGAAAAGTACTAGAACATTTGAAGATGATCACACTGTTTCCCTCTCCAAGCATATTTGTTTATGTAACTACAATGTTAAATAAGAGGCAAGAAAAATTAATAGCTCCTCTCTATATCCCAAGCAATATTCTGTTACCTAAAAAACAGATAATGGGCTTCCCTGGTGGCACAGTGGTTGGGAGTCCGCCTGCTGATGCAGGGGGCACGGGTTCGTGACCCGGTCCGGGAGGGTCCCACGTGCAGCGGAGCAGCTGGGCCCGTGGGCAATGGCCGCTGAGCCTGCGTGTCCGGAGCCTGTGCTCCGCAACGGGAGAGGCCACAACAATGAGAGGCCCGCGTACGGCAAAACAAAACAAAACAAAACAAAAAACAGATAATGCCCCATCTGAATGTTTCCTTCTGTAAGTTACAAAAACAAAAAGATATTAAGTACAATTTCATTACCACGTACCACTGTTATTTTTTGTTTTAACTCCATTCTTATGCTAATATAATCATATATTCCACAGATATTTAATAAGGGACTAAGAGATAATAGGTAATTTTATAGAAAAATCAAAGAATAAACTACATTTGTCTTTGTTTTAACAGAAATAATTTATAAGTAGAACATATCAGATACGACTATTTGCTAATCTTTGTCAGTCTAAGAATTAGTGTAAGAGAAATGGCTTCTTGACAAAGCACGTCACGATCTGAAACATTTTAAAGAGGATTGTGGGGATTTTGTGTGATATCTTTTCATGTAAGAACATGAATTCAGGCATTTTAAAGACTGAATTAAATACAAACAGCGAAAAGGGAAGACATGGATTCTCTATTCTACTCATGTGATTTTATTATTTATGGAACAAGAACCAACACAAAAAGCAATCTTCCTAGGAACGTAACTAGCATAAAAGAATAATAGTTTGGGCTTCCCTGGTGGCGCAGTGGTTGAGAGTCCGCCTGCCGATGCAGGATACACGGGTTTGTGCCCCTGTCCGGGAGGATCCCACGTGCCGCGGAGCGGCTGCGCCAGTGAGCCATGGCTGCAGGGCCTGCACGTCCAGAGCCTGTGCTCCGCAACAGTGAGAGACCCGCGTACCGCAAAAAAAAAAAAAAAAAGAATAGTTTAACGTTAGTTAAATAGTTTAAACGTTAGTTTAATTAGTTTTAATTAAGTGAACATTTCCTTAGCCAGAAATAGTTTCTTAGTGCTGCCATAATAAAATTCCACAAACTAAGTGGCTTAAGCAATGTAAAAGTGTTTTCTTACAGTTTTGCAGCCTGGAAGCCTGAAACTCTGGTGTCAGCAGGGCCATGCTCGCTCTAAAATCTGCAGGAACTCTTCCGGCTTCTGTTGGTTTGCCAGCAGTCATCGGTGTTCCTTGTTGCAGCTGCATAACTCCAATCTTTGTGTTTATCATCATGTGGCATTCTCCCAGGGTTTTTCTGTCTTCACATAGCAGTCTTCTTATAAAACACTTGTCATATTGGATTAAGAGCCCACCTTATTCCTTAACCAACTACATGTTCAACGACCCTATTTCAAAGTAAGATGAGAGGTACTTGGGGTTAGGACTTCAATACATCTTTTTGATGGAATGCAATCCAACCCATAGCATTTGATATTCTTTATTATTAACAACAACAACAACATAAACTAACTCAATTTATCTAGAATATTTTGTATATATTTGCCTGCAAACTTTTTTGCTGGAGAATCAACCAAGCATCTCTGCCATCCAGGGATGTTATTGAATTGTTATAAGGGTAAAGAAGACGAATGCTCTGAAAATTTTGCAAATTAAATTGTATTGCCATAGGCAATGATTTATAATTATGGTATTTCAATCAAACGTTTGCCCAAGTTGAGGGGTATGCATAACTACTTGAAGAAAACCCTGGTAAGCTCTACTGATGCTGGAACTTTTCTCTGAGTAGAGAAGAGAAAACTCTGCAGCTGAAAGAAAATATAGCTTTCCCTTTCTAACCTTCAAAACACAATGATTTAACTCATGCCTTCTTTTGGATCTGAGATAACTCAATGGCGTCTACTGTAAAACATAGAATGCCATCATGAACATAGTTGTCTTGACTTAAGTGTAGATTCTCCTTATGTGGTAAAGAGAACTGTCCCCTGAGTTGATCACAGTACAAACCCAATGACAGACTCAGTGACTATCTTCTTGAACTATCAGGAGATGGGAGCCTACATGATGGAATTCAACATGAAATACAGATGAATACATCTCTAACATTTCATGGTAATAGCCAAATTCAGCAAAGATATTCAAAATATTTAACAACCATTCAAGAAGAAGCACAGGCCAATCAGAATAAATACTGCCCTTAAATAAACAGTATGTCTTTACCAATGCAGACCAGCTGAATGTCTATTCTAGGCAACAATAGCAATTGTATTTTTTATTTCTGTGGCTTTATATAACATTCTTCTGCAATAGGGATTTCTTGAATAGATTAGTAGATTAATAAGAAAATCTATTAAAATTTTAATTTTAATACATGATTAGTGATTCTTTTTGAAAATGTTTGTATTATTGGATGCTTTTAATTTGTAAGAAATTTTAGAATATCTTAAAATAGGAACTGTAAGACACTTGCAAAATTAGTGTCATATGAATCTTGTAGGGGAGCAAAATCTGCCACGCCAAAATGTGTCTCTTTGTCACAAGCATTATTTTAGGGTGATTTTATTTTATTTTATTTATTTAACTTTGGCTGCATTGGGTCTTCGCTGCTGCACGTGGGCTTTCTCTAGTTGTGGAGAGTGGGGGCTACTCTTCATTACAGTGTGCAGGCTTCTCATTGCGGTGGCTTGTCTTATTGCAGAGCACGGGCTCTGGGCATGCAGGCTTCAGTATTGTGGCATGCAGGCTCAGTAGTTGTGGCTCACGGGCTTTAGAGCACAGTCTCAGTAGTTGTAGTGCACGGGCTTAGTTGCTCCGCGGCATGTGGAATCTTCCCAGACTAGGGATCAAAGCCGTGTCCCCTGCATTGGCAGGCGGATTCTTAATCACTGTGCCATCAGGGAAACCCCTAGGCTGATTATTTTTCAGAAACTGAAGACTCTGGAAATTTTTCTTTTTACCTTCCCCCTTAACTGCCTATAAGAATTTAGATAGAGGGTCTATTCCAGGAAGAGAGTTATCACCAAAGATAACTACAAAGATTATGAGCTGGTATTGGTAGCCTCGGTAGAATTTAGCAAGGATTCTTTGTTCAAAGTCTTCTCTGTGTGCCATTATCTCTGCATGGAAGGAAAGCATTTCTTTACCAAACATTTGCTCTTCCCATCTTCCTGCCAGTTATCTTCCTTCCCTTTGAAGACTCAAGCCCTGCCCCCTTCTCCTTAGCTCAGGATGGCATATAAACCTAAATTGTCTGTCTTTGAGCCTCTTATCTTCAGGGTTTCTGTATGTACAAAATTAAATTAAATTCATTTTTCTTTTGTTAATGTGTCTTATATCACTTAATTATTAGAGCAGCCAAAGAACCTAGAAGAGAAGAAAGAAAAAGTTTTCATTCCTTACAATCTCTGTTACATTCTTGAGCTTTTCCAAGAGAATGCCAGGACACTGTTTCAAGTTAGTCATATTCTAATACATTCAATGAAATTTACATTATTTGTAATTTGAATATTAAAAGAAATTATTATATATATGGTTATATAATGTATTATATATATTATATCAATTGCACTGTAGTTTGCCAAGGTAGTTTTTCTTCCTTTGATTGGTCCTTACTAAGTCTAATAAACATCCTCACAGTTAGCAATAAACTGTGAGATATAGGCAATACTATCTTCCTAATTAAAGGAAAGAAAGTATTCCTTGTCCTTTTTCCTGTGTTTTTCATAAAGGAGTATTACTCAAGAATAAAGATACAATAATGTCATTGTTTGTTTTAAAATCAGTTTAATGTATGACTAAGGTACAAAAATGGAGATTTTTTCTTTTTGTATAAGGTATTTTTCCTAAAGGTATTTATTTGGTCCATCTAATCTGCTTACCTCTCTAAGCCCAATTATGCCACCTTTAGTGATTAAATATTTATTGGGTACCTTTATCATGAGCTTATAAAAACATTTTGTTGTTATTGTCATTATTGTTTGAAAGTAATATCACTCATTGCTTTGGGGAAAAAAGAGGCAGTTTTAAATAAAATGAACATGTAACAGAATCTAGATCTTATTTCTAAAACACAGAAGAACTACCTATTTTCTAAGTCTGTATTTATACATTATTGTTGTGCTAAAACATTGAGTGCTACTCTAGTAGAACTTGGAGCATTACAAAAATCCTAAATCATGCCAGACAATGGTTTGTTCTCAAAGTTTCAGACATGGTTAGTAAACAAAATCCTATTTGATCCACTGCACCGAGTAAGAAAAGGTGTGTGAGTGTTTTGTTGTTTTCTGCTCTGGTTATTACTGGCATTGCTTTTGCTCCAGGAAGCTTTTCACCCAGTTTTAGTATTTTATTTTATTTTATTTTATTTTTTTGACTTGTGGACTCTTTTTTATTGTATTTACTTTGATGACCTGGTATAGACCAGTTCTATTACTTTAAAATGAGCTGTTACTAGATCACAGGGGCACTTATGTCTTTCCATTCAAGGTTAGCAGGACATCCTAGCCTCTATCCTCCTTCTTTCATCTCTAAGGATATTCAAATTAACAGAGGTAGATTTGAAAGAGATCATGATGCTACCAGAAAACAAATAGAGCTAATCAATGAATTTGATAAAGTAGCAGGATACAAAATTCATGCACAGAAATCTCTTGCATTCCTATACACTAATGATTAAAATTCTGAAAGAGAAATTAAGAAAACACTCCCATTTACCATTGCAACAAAAAATAAAATACCTAGGAATAAACCTACCTAAGGAGACAAAAGACCTGTATGGAGAAAACTATAGACATTGATGAAAGAAGTTAAAGATGATACAAACAGATGGAGAGATATACCATGTTCTTGGATTGGAAGAATCAACACTGAAAATGTTTATACTACCCAAAGCAATCTACAGACTCAATGCAATCCCTATCAAACTACCACTGACATTTTTCACAGAACTAGAACAAAAAATTTCACAATTTGTATGGAAACACAAAAGATCCTGAATAGCCAAAGCAATCTTGAGAAATAAAAATGGAACTGGAGGAATCAGGCTCCCTGTCTTCAGACTATACTACAAACCTACAGTAATCAAGACAGTATGGTACTGGCACAAAAACAGAAATATAGATGAATGGAACAGGATAGAAAACCCAGAGATAAACCCATGCACATATGGTCACCTTATTTTTGATAAAGGAAGCAAGAATATACAGTGGAGAAAAGACAGCCTATTCAATAAGTGGTGCTGGGAAAACTGGACAGCTACATGCAAAAGAATGAAATTAGAACAGTCCCTAACACCATACACAAAAAGAAACTCAAAATGGATTAAAGACCTAAATGTAAGGCCAGACACTATAAAACCCTTAGAGGAAAACATAGGCAGAACACTCTATGACATAAATCACAGCAAGATCCTTTTGGACCCACCTCCTAGAGAAATGGAAATAAAAACAAAAATAAACAAATGAGACTTAATTAAACTTAAAAGCTTTTGCACAGCAAAGGAAACCATAAACAAGATGAAAAGACAGCCCTCAGAATGGGAGAAAATATTTGCAAATGAAGCAACTGACAAAGGATTAATCTCCAAAATTTACAAGCAGCTCATGCAGCTCAACATCAAAAAAACAAACAACCCAATCCAAGAATGGGTGGAAGACCTAAATAGACATTTCTCTAAAGAAGATATACAGATTGCCAACAAACACATGAAAGAAGGCTCAACATCACTAATCATTAGAGAAATGCAAATCAAAACTACAATGAGGTATCACCTCACACTGGTCAGAATGACCATCATCAAAAAATCTATAAACAATAAATGCTGGAAAGCGTGTGGAGAAAATGGAACCCTCTTGCACTGTTGGTGGGAATGTAAATTAATACAGCCACTATGGAGAACAGTATGGAGGTTCCTTAAAAAACTCAAAATAAAACTACCATATGACCCAGCAATCCCACTACTGGGCATATACCCTGAGAAAACCATAATTCAAGAAGTATCTAATAAGAACTAATAAGAACCTGCTGTATAAAAAAAATAAATAAAATAAAATTTGAAAAAAATTTATTGATCACTTAGACTTGTCACTATGAGTCACAAAGGTTTTTAAACCCTATAAATACGTGTCTGTTGGTCTCCTTGTACATGACCAAACTGCCTAGGGTTTGTGTGCCCTTTAACAAGCTTCTGGGAGGAGGTGGGTTCTTGGTGTCAGATTGTAGAACTATTGCAAAAAAAAAAACAAAAAAAAGAGGCATATACCACAATGTTCATCCAGCTCTATTTACAATAGCCAGGACATGGAGGCAACCTAAGTATCCATCAAAAGATGAATGGATAAAGAAGATGTGGCACATATATACAATGGAATATTACTCAGCCATAAAAAGAAACAAAATTGAGTTATTTGTAGTGAGGTGGATAGACCTAGAGTCTGTCATACAGAGTGAAGTAAGTCAGAAAGAGAAAAACAAATACTGTATGCTATCACATATATATGGAATTTTAAAAAAAAATGGTTCTGAAGAACCAGGGGCAGGACAGGAATAAAGATGCAGATGTAGAGAATGGACTTGAGGACACAGGGAGTGGGAAGGGTAAGCTGGGACGAAGTGAGAGAGTGGCATGGACATATATACACTACCAAATGTAAAATAGATAGCTAGTGGGAAACAGCCACATAGCACAGGGAGATCAGCTCGGTGCTTTGTGACCACCTAGAGGGGTGGGATAGGAAAGGTGGGAGGGAGATGCAAGGGGGAGGAGATATGGGGATGTATGTATATGTATATGTATAGCTGATTCACTTTTTTATAAAGCAGAAACTAACACACAATGGTGAAGCAATTATACTCCAATAAAGATGTTAAAAAATATAATAAAATGAAAAAAAAATAAAAGAGATCATGAGATATTTTCCTGTATGAATTAAAAAAAATATGTTGGTTTATGTTGATGTGTTTAAAAATATCCTGGCTAATACAAATTAATTTCTCCAAATATTTTGTTTCATTTATTTATTTTTGATTCACTAGGCATATAATTTAAGTTGTTGATTCCTAAATAACAACTCAATGTACTTTTAGTACATTCTTTCAAGGTAATAACTAACAGTGTTGATTGTTTCACTTAAGGCAGTTATCAATTCTTAAATGATTTAAGAAGATTAGCACTGACTCCACCCATGATCTTGCCCTGGGAGTCCCAATGTCACCAAATGCTAAGACTGACATTATCTTAGGAAGAAATTCCCTCAGCCTCTCCAGCCACCTGTCTTTGTGTCTTGTTATCCACTTCACCATTCTACCATCTGCTGCACCACTGCAGTGACCTATAATTAAGAACTTTGAAGAAAATCCACTCTAAATTATGATTGGACACAGTCTTTCATGGCCCTTAAAATATAACATTGTTTCTGTTTTTGCTATTAGTCAAGAATTCCCTTGCATGGGGACATCGAGAAGACTGGCATGTGTATGGAATAAACTTACTGTCTTAATGACCATTAATTATGCATTTTGTTTTTCAAACAACACAGATATATGAAAACACACAGCTGCTTCTCCAAGAAAGAAGATGAAAGATTTTATCTGGTGGAGATATTTTATTATATTTTCCTCCTGGGAATATGATATGTATTTTTGGTTTTTCTTAAATAATTTCTGTACCATGAAGATACTTTTAACTTTCTTTAAAAGCTGTATTATAATTCTCTTATTAGTATATTTTAAATATAATATAGAATGTTTTGGCCATATAAAATATGTGTTTTGAAAGGAAAACAAGAACAGCTAATCTGGAAAACCTGCTTTAAGAGATCAGTTATGTAATGTGCATAATATTGTAAAATTTCATGAATTTTATTTTAATATCTGCATTCCAAATGCCAGATGTTCCCATAATGATAAATCCTGTGAGAAGAGGAATTTTTCTCACTTTATTTTTAATGATTTCAAAATTTATTCAACTCACAGATTTGCAAAACACACTGTAGATATGTTCTTGAATTTCCATATTTTCTGCTTCTTAAGACAACACATTGCCATTTGGAGTAACTTTTATGGCAAATTAAACTATATCATTTGGACGTATAATGTCAAACATTACTAAGTAAAAGGGAGATAAAAAAAGTGTTTATATTATTAAAAACAATTGAGTGAATTCACTCTTATAAACCCTTCTCATCTAGAAATAGCATGGCAGATATTTTTAACAGATCTCTAAACATGCTCAACTATGTAGGTGCTGCTTGAAGCCTCAGCACAGTCTCCAGGCATGTCCTTCAACACCTCTAGGCTTACATCCCGAGCCCTTCATCCACTGTTGGATAACTATCACTGCTAGGGTGATCTTACCTACCAGCGAATCAAAAACTCTTTCCAGGGCTTCCCTGGTGGCGCAGTGGTTGAGAGTCTGCCTGCCGATGCAGGGGACACGGGTTCGTGCCCCGGTCTGGGAAGATCCCACATGCCGCGGAGCGGCTGGGCCCGTGAGCCATGGCCGCTGAGCCTGCGCGTCCGGAGCCTGTGCTCCGCAACAGGAGAGGCCACAGCAGTGAGAGGCCCGCGTACTGCAAAAAAAAAAAAAAAAAAAACTCTTTCCAAACTCCTATTTCTTATGTTGAAGTTTTAGACCTTTGGGAAATACATCTCGAACCAAACTCTCCTTCACCTCCCAGTCCATCAACAATGTGAACATAAGAACGTAAGTTCTGCTTTCCAATCTAAATATTTCTAACTCTTTTTTATAGCTCCTGAAATAACAAGAATTTTGTAATTCTTTTAACATCCTAGTGGTACTCTAAGACATACAATACTTATTTTAATATGCTGATGCATTGTCATGTTGTATGAAATAAATGGATCTTTACCCACTTTAAGCCATTACTGCTGATCTTCTGAGTGAATAATGAAGAATCTTATGGTGACTAAGGCATATGAGGGGTGGAGAGATAACTTAGTGGACGCATCTAATTCCTCAGTGCCTTAAATATGTATATATGTTTTTATATATGGTATTAAAATCATGTTGACAGACAGCTATCATAGTTATTTACCAGCATCTGTGCATATAGTTATGCTATGTAATCTTGCTATAGAGTCAAGAGGGACAGACAGTAAATTATACATTTAATAGATTGTCTCTACTTTTCAAAATAATTGTAACAAAATATATGTGTATGTATGTATACACATACACTTATACAAAAATATATACATATACAAAATAATTGTAACAAAATATATGTGTATGTACACAGGTGCACTTATATGCGTATACAAACACACACACCTACACACACATACATACATTCATATAGTACATGATATATGAAGACTGTTGTCTGAGGAAGTTTCTGAGATATGGTCCAAAATATTCACTATGATATTCATATTTACTGATCTTTGAATGACAAAAATAATTAAATTTAACCCTAATAGAGTGAAAACACTATAAAGATACTATTGTCCTCCTTTTCTTATTGTTTATTCTTCCTCACTCATTTTAGATAAATCAATGAGCAGAAATGAAACGAACATGTGAGACTTTATTTTTTTTGCGATACACGGGCCTCTCACTGTTGTGGCCTCTCCCGTTGCGGAGCACAGGCTCTGGACGCACAGGCCCAGCGGGCACGGCTCACTGGCCCAGCCGCTCCGCGGCATGTGGGATCTTCCCGGACCGGGGCACGAACCCAGGGGACTCTCAACCACTGCGCCACCAGGGAAGCCCAACATGTGAGACTTTTAAAAGCCAGCTGCTACTGTTGGCATGTATTTGAAGCTAATGGCTCATCTTCAAGTACAGTGCCGATTTTGCTAAAACCTGAATCCTCTTTCATTCTGATAGCCTATGTTTCTGAGTCAAAATCAGGGGACAGTTCCTGGATTCCAGAATCTCTTATTTGAAAGTATTGCAGGATAAACAGATGCAGTGTAGGGGAGAAGGAACATGTTTTTATCCTCATTCAGATCTGAATGATGCTTCATCTTTAGTTCATGCTATTATTTTAAAAGAAAATTATAGGAAAATGTTACCTATAAATTATCAAAGGTATGCTCTATGTTTAAATACTGTATACATTTTTACTTTATTATTTTATAACTGAACCAGAAATATTTGAAATTAAATATACTTACACCACTCTAAAACATTTCAATTATGTATATAATATTTGCTTGTTGATGTAATTTGGCATTCTAGCATTTTGCCTATTGATATTTGTGTTATTTTTCAATAATTTCCAAATGGCATAATTCACAAACTGTAACAGGGAGCTTCATTTTAGGACAGTGTAAGCGATACTTTGCCAGTTACAAAACTGATGTCTTTTATTTTGTTAAAATGGTGATTTGACCTTCGTTTCCAATTTTTCTGAATTTTAGAAAACATCCATCTAACAGTGTTCAAATGAACAAACTGAAATAAACAAATTGGACAATTTAGTAACAATGTAGTTAAATAAACTGCTCAAAGTGATGGTTTCTTTAATTGAACAGCAATCAATTTGATGAATTATGTCATTATGTTAGACTGTTTCACAGCTGACCTGTCGTTTTACTTCTCTTGAGGATTTACATCACTTGCCAAAACTAATTAAGAAATACAGGTTTTGTATTAATTACATATATATATTATATATATTATATATACATGCACACACATATTTATGTCCACTTAAGTGTCTCAACATATGTACATGTAAACATATATGTCTATGTACTTGCACCACATATAAAAATAGTTGACAACAATAGAAGAGGACATACTGCATAGTTCACACACACATATATGTATTCATACATATTTACATACGTATTCATATATAAAATTATACATATATAATTTATATGGTGAGAAAATGTAAAAACTATTCTAATTCTTTAAATTAGTCCTCAATCTATTCCATCATAAGTCTTTTCTGACTATTCATTTCCCAGACACGATAACATATTATGAAATAAATGTATAGATAAGTCTGAATAAATTTTTCTCCTTATTAAAAATAATAAAAAACATAATGAAATGTGATTGGAATACACATGAAACATTAGAGTAGATGCATTTCTATTAAGAACACCAGGTATATAATTATGATGATAATGATGATGATGATGATGGTGATTTTTAAGTACAGTTAGTCCAGAGAGATATAGAAGATATAAGACAACTGGAAAGAAATATGCAGAAATATGATTTTTTTCACAAAATTTAATTTGATATCTGTAAAACCCATGAGAATAATTCAAGAAAATTAACAATTAGAAACTTAATGAGACAACCTTCCTCTGTCCTCCAAACCCTTCTATCATGCTTGGTAACTTCATCATCCACAGAGATGAATCAACCAAACTCCTAGACAATCAGTTCCCTCATCTGCTTATTTACCTTCTCCCAACTCCTTAGCATCTCCTAATGTGACACTGAACTCTCCCCAGAAATCTCAGGTCACTCCTTCCTTTTCTTCTAGGTCAATTACATTCACAGAAATTCTTTTTATCTCTTTGAGACTCAAATCCACTTTCATGTTCTAGCTTCCTCCATCTCCCTGTAAGCTTAATTCTATTTTTCAGAATTAGAACTTGTCACATTAATATTTTCTACTGCTTTTTCCTTCCCTTTTTCTAACATACTCACTTGGCAAATTACCAAACTTGGATCTATCTTGTAATCCAGGCCTACATGCAAACTTTGAGAAATTTCTGGAATAAATTACACAACCAAATTGAATGAATACAGTAATTTTAAAATAAAAATAAACACTCTAACTAGCACTCAATACCAACAATTCCTTTTAAAAGAATGTAGTATAGAAAAGAAACATTTATAATAACAATAGTTAAGGAAATGACAAACAACTAGGGTATGCAAGATTTGTTAGATAATTATAAAGTTGAACTAGAAATGATAAACAACTTCAAAGAATGGAAACACATAATTTTTTTCTTGAATATATACTTGATGTTGTAAGTATTATAAACAGAAAAATTTCTTTTAGCTATTATTTTAAGCTCAAAGCATCTATAAGATGATCATTAAATTAGGAAAAATTCTAAATATTACACAAATAATAAATCATAATTGGATATCTGAGAAAATTATTTAAAAATGAATAGCAAAATGATTAAAGTTATAATAATTAGACGTTTGACTTTAATTGACAATTATGCAGATTAATGGAATTTAGTGAATAGTAATAGACACAAATATAATGGATATTTAGTATATAAAAAGGACCCATTGAAAAGCAATACAGAAAAATAAACTACTAATTAATAGTGTTGATACATAAGGCCAGCTATTTAAAAAAAATAATCTAAATACTAACATAAGCATTCATCAAAATAAATTCTCAAGATGTCAGAGATTTAAATTTTAAAAAGTGAAACCAGAGGAGTATGTGAAAAGGAAGGCAAGAATAAGACAAAAAATAAGATTACAGGACAAATCCGAACATCAAATTTGTCTATCATTATTGTGAATTAATTAAATCACCTTTCAAGTAAAATATTAAACATGAAATTTTAAAATATCAAAATACATCTATGTGCTATTTATTTTTAAAAGAACTGAAAAAATTATGCAGCCAAATTGCATCTGAGAAGCTTTAATATAGAATGCTCTTAAAGACAGATTTTTTGACATGGAGAAAACAAGTGAAAATATAAGCAAAATACAGAGGATTTGCGTAACTTAATATAATAAGTAAATTTGTACTCAACAAAACTATAACTGATTTTCTTTCCAAAGACATGTAAACCATAAAGAAAATTTGATGGTGTATGAGGTTGCAAAATAAAGGCCAAAACTTTTAAAATCCACCTTCTTACAGATCATGCTTCCTAAAGACAATGCAATAAAACCAGAAATCTACAAAAAATGAATGTTAAATTTTAAATATATCTTCTTGTAATAATGAAATGAAAGTGAAATGAAAGATCCATTCTTTTAAAGAGAGCATATCCAAAAAACAGAAAAACTGTTTTGCCAGAAAATGTACAAAACTGAAAATGTATCAGTTAAGTTTTCTCCTCAGGAAGTTATTTAAAAAATGGAAGAAGTAAATTACTAAGCATTAAATATGAATTATAAAATTGAAAAAAATGGTAAAATTTTTGAATAACATGTACAAAACTTAGGCAACCCAAATCAAGAAAAAATGTGTAGGCATACATTTTAAAAGCATACATAAAAGAATATAACTAGATAAATTATAACTTCTTATCTCAATAAATATTAAAATGACAAGACGTAAAAATCCCTCCCAAAATGTGTTGACAATTTTCTTGCAGAATCACAAAAACCTATAAAATAATCATAAAAATAGTCAAAGATTACCCTATAGTAAGGAATATAGCTTCCTCTCTGTCTTATGGCTTTCCCACAGCCTATACCCTCTCCTAGGATTTGTCATTTTCCCCTCAGATCGGCAATGGATTGCCCAATATCATAAATGTTTTGTCCCACGACTGGGCTCACTGTGGATATTCGCATCCATAACAGGTGTTGGGGGTGAACTGGCGTGTCTTGGCTTTTATTCCTGCAGTGAATGTGGTCTCATCAAGGCCTTCAAAGACAGGGGCATAGACAGCCAGTCTCATTCCCAACTCCCTAAGAGTTTTTGTACCTCCTTTATAGATTTATAGGGCCCCATGTGCCCAGGGAGATCCCCTTCATTGGGCCAAAACTCCCAGAGGCTAGAATAATACAGTCTATGAGGCGGTGAGAACCTTGAGCCCCAAGCACCATGTAGGCACTGCTGGAGGGCAGGGTGTGTGGTGATGTTGCTTATTTTCTGTGCCTCCTGCCCAAATCAGAGAACTGCCATCACCACCCCACCCCACCCCTGCCCAGTATCCTATAGCCTCACAAATGATGCCTGGATGCTTTCCCTGGCCTTTTACTGAAAGCTGGCAGGTATATCAACAAGCTCAGTGTGAGTATATTCTCTCATCATGAACGTTTCCTGAATTGGGGACTGCCCCACTTGCTGGGGTTGTGGTTGCTGTGTTTTAGTTTTCCTTTGTATTAGGGGTATTTTTTCCATTTCACTGTCAATCATCACAACATCTTCCTCTTTGCTTTCCTCACTTTCCCAGGGATCCCACCTCTTAGGGTCTCACAGGCTTTGCAACAGTGCTCAGACCTTAATTCGAGGCAGCTCTCCTAACTTTGCAAAACGGCAAGCTGAGGTCTCCAACTTATTATCCTGCTCTCCCATCTTGTTTGCCAGCCCTGAAGCTAGCAGAGTAGTGGACCTCTGCACTTTCTTCTCTAATCTCAGCTCTTCTTCCAACTTTCTAACTCAAGCTTCAACCTCCAGTTGGGGATCAGTGGCCAGCTAACTGCCCACGGCAGAGGCCAGCCCACTGTGCAGCCCTTCATTTCCTTGCTTTGTTGCAGTACACTATGCACAGTTCCTCACACAAGGCCATCAAACCAACCGGCGTTTTCAGGGCATTCCCATAGTCTACAAGCATTTCTTATGGGTCACACCTCCCCACAAAGAGGTTGATGGCCTCTTTGGGATTTCCCCTGTGGATGCCTCTTTCCTAAGACCCATTTCTTTGGTCTCCTGGCTAACTTGGCAACTGTTGGGTGAAATTTGAAACTGGCCTCTGTACAAGGAGAGCAAGAGAGACCAACAGAAGAGGCAGACCATTCCAGTTTAGTAAATGGCAGGTTTAATAAGCAAGGGAACTTACATATGAGGCTTGTTTTGGTAGCCACAAGACAAGTGGATCTCTGAACCCTCCCGTCAGAATCTTAAAAGTTTATTCAGAGGTCTTAACTGGGTTTGGTCACATGTTCAGTCCAGATGGTCTCAACAGCACTTTACTCTCCCAAAGCTGTATCCTTTAAATAGCTCCTAGCATTGGAATGATGGGCAGAACATACATTTCGAGGACAAGGGATGGGATGAGAAATCTCTGATCACCTGGGTCCAGCCTGCAGGTCAGCCAGCGGTCAAGTCCTCTTGATGACCTCCTCCAACAAGAAGTTTTGAAAATGATGAAGAAACCGAGGAAGTAAGAACTCCAGAAGATAACATTTAAAATGAATACAAGTAGTTCAAAAATGTGCAATTGGTGCAGAAATAAATTAAACATAAATGAAACAGAATATAGAGCCCCAAACCAGTATAATGTTCATTAACTAATGTTCATTAGTTTATTCATTAATTAATATTCTAACTTAAAATGTCAAACCTGTGTCTTTGTTCATAGCATGTTATCATCAGTGGGCCAAAAATGGACAATTCCTTTCTTTCATTTTTTTTCCCCTTTATGCTGAATCTCCACTGCTATTTCCCTAACTCCAATAGATGTGCTACTAAAATAATGTTACATGTCCTTGAGTATAGGCATTGAACACATACCTTTAGTTGTGTTTTTTAGCCTGTGTATGTAACGTTTAATTTACATGAATATTTTGCCAGGTACCTTTTTCATTTTTCACTTCTTGATTTTTCTCACTCATCATTATGTGTGTTAGTTCAACCTATGCTGCTGTGTATACATCTAGTTTGTTCTTGACTATATTCCATAGTGTGTGTCTGATAGTTCCATATAATGAAAACTTAGGTTATTTCTAATTGCTCTTGATACCCTCAAATAAACTACAATTACCAATGTGAAGTGTTTTTATGTACCTTTGCAATAACTTCTCTTGGATGTATACAATGGAGATAGATAGATAGATAGATACATAGATACATAGATATGTAGATAGATAATCTAGGTGAGTCTTGTGGTATACAAATAATTACTTTCATCATGTACTTCCAGATGGCTTTCCAGGTTTGTTGACAAATTTACACTCCCATCAGAGATGCAGAATATTTTCTGCTTTCCAAATCCACATCAAACTTTTGTGTTACTTAACTTTTTAGTGTTTGGTCAATGTCATGAGTGTAAAGTCTTCTCTTTTCTTAAATTTGCATTTCTATGATTACTTGTGAGTTTAAGGAGCTTTTATACTCTTCATCTATTCATAAATGATGAGATACCAAACAATTTAAGATCCACTTTTCCATTAATTATGTACAGCTTAAACAGTCTGTCAGTTAAATCACATGAAACAATAACTGTAAGCTACATGCAAATTCCAGAGATGATATAAAGTAAAAATAATAATTTCATATCCTTTAAGTCTGATATGTTTTACTTATTAATTATGTTTCCCCATCAATGAATTGCTTAATTATATCTGTGGCCATATTTCTATTTGTTGTCCTGTATTTATCTTACTGAATTTTAAGTTTGCCTTTGATGATCTAAATTGTATGCCTTTGTTGGTAAAAGATGATAATACAAATAATAAAACTTAAACTAATAGATCACATTTTAATGAATATTAATGTCTATTTAAATGTTATTATATTCCATGCATTGTTTTCGTCTTATTCTGTGTATA
Source organism: Lipotes vexillifer (assembly GCF_000442215.2). Lineage (NCBI taxonomy): Eukaryota > Metazoa > Chordata > Mammalia > Artiodactyla > Lipotidae > Lipotes > Lipotes vexillifer. The sequence continues at coordinate 757,530 of NW_006796275.1, forward strand.
AACTTGATTAATCTTCATAAAAATACAATGATCAAAATAACACTGGAACAAAAAAACAAAAAAACCTGATACACAAAGACATTAAGAAATATGCCAATGACAAAAAAAAAAACAACAACACAACAAAAACCAGATATGTGCCAGTATTTGAAAACAGGAAATCTTGACTCTATAGTCTGTGCCTCTATGCCCTGCCTTCCAATTATTCGTAAGCATCATACAGATGCTTTCTATACCATACAAATTGTGTGAATATCTGGCTTTAATTAACATCCTGTAGAATTATACATTGAATACAATCACTGGTTTTTATACACTCAAATCATTATGTTTTCCCTTTATGAATTATCCCTTTTATCTTTCTAAAGATCTATTTACCTGACTCAAGATTACACAGTTATTTATCAATTTATCATCTGGCATTTTCTATAATTAGCTTCATAATCTTAATTCATTTTATGTATTTTTATAACAAAATATGGGCCATTTTTTTTCTTGCATGTGGTGTGCCAGATTTTTCTAAACCAACTCCTAAATATTCCACCCCTTCTCATTTATTTCAGGTACCATCATTGTCATATCTGCCTATGTATATCTATTTATGAGCTTTCTAGTGTGTTCCATTAGTCTTTTATTTTCCTGATTTTTTGGCAAAAAAAAAAAAGGTTTTAAAATATATGGCTTTGTAGTATATTTGTATACCTGCTAAGTTGATTTATACTTTTATGCTCTTAAGAAATTAATTAGTAATGGACTTTTACTCTTTTAAAATTACAAATATGTAGAGTTGCTAAAAATACATAGATAAGTTTTTTCCCTTGAATGTAAACATATTTATCTATTACTGGAAGAAAGAGTGATTAAAAACTTTACTAAAATTTGTAATTCATGAGCTCATTTAGCTCTTTATTTTTATTCAGATCTTCTTTATGTTGTTTATTGACATAATTTTTTGTATTGTCTTGTGACTTGTTTATGTATTAATGCTCAGAAATTTTACTTTCTTGGTTTCTAATTAATAATGTTTTTGGCTTTTATACTAAGTACTGTTCTAAATAAAAATTCTTAAATTTTGTAAATTGATATTATATTTAGCAATTATGATGAAGTCTTATCAGTTTTTAGTTTCAGATTCTGATGTATTTTTTAAGACTTTTTAAAAAAAGATAATTTAGTTTTACAGCAAAATTGGAAGATACAGAAATTTCCCATATAACCCCCGCACCCACACACATACATAGCCTCCTCCATTATCAACATCACTCACCACAGTGTTAATTTTTTACCAAAGATTAACCTACATTGACATGTAATTATCACCCAAAAAACATTAGGGTTCAATCTTGGTGTTGTACATTCTGTCAGCTTGGATGAATGTATAAGGACATATATCCATCATTATAATATGAAACAGAGTATTTTCACTGCCTTAAATATCCTCTGTTCTCTACCCATTCATTTCCCCACTCCTCCACCCATGGCAACCATTGATCTTTTTATTATCTCCATAGGTTTGCCTTTTCCAGAATGCCATATAATTGGTATCATACCATATGTAGCCTTTTCAGATTGGCTTCTTTCACTTGGTAATATACATTTAAGGTTCCTCCATGTCTTTCCATAACTTCATAACTCATTTCTTTTTAGTGCTGAATAATATTCCATTGTCTGGGTGTACCACAGTTTATCCATCCATTTACTTACTGAAGGACATCTTGGTTGCTTCCAAGTTCTGGCAGTTATAAATAAAGCTGCTATAAACATCCACATGCAGGTTTTTGTATGGACATAATTTTTAACTCCTTTGGGTACATATAAAAGAGGTGATTGCTCAATTGTATGGCAAATATGTTTAGTTTGTAAACAAACAAATAAACACCAAACTGTATTCCAGAGTAACTGTGCCATTTTTCATTCCTACCAGCAAAGAGAGTTCCTGTTGTTCTACATCCTCACCAGCATTTTGTGTTGCTAGTGTTCTGGCTCTGAACTATTCTGATAGTGCTATCTCATTGTTGTTTTAATTTGCATTTCCTTGATGGCACGATGTGGAACATCTTTTTGTGTGTTTATTTGCCACCTGTAAGTATTCTTTGGTGAGATATATGTTGAGATTTTTAACCTCTTTTTAATGATTTGTTTTCTTAGTTGATTTTGAGTTCTTGTATATTTTGGATAACAGTCCTTACCAGATGTGTCTTCTGTGAATATTTTCTCCCAGTCTTGGCTTGTCTTCTTATTCTCTTGATATTGTCTTTCACAGAGTAGAAGTTTTTAATTTCAGTGAAGCCCATCTTATTATTTCTTTCATGGATGATGTCTTTGGTATTGTATCTAAAAAGGCATCCTCATACCCCAAGTCATATAGGTTTCCTCTGTGTTATTACTTTCTAGGAATTTTAGAGTTTTGTGATTTACATTTAGGTCTGTGCTTCATTTCAAGTTAATTTGTGAAGGATGTAAAATCTGTGTCTACATTTTTTTTTTCATGTGGATATCCAGTTATTCCAGAACTATTTGTTGAAGAGACTGTCTTTGCTCCATTGCATTACCTTTGCTACTTTGTCAAAAATCAGCTGACTATATTTATGTGGGTCTAATTCTGAGGTCTTTATTTTGTGACATTGACTAATTTGCCTGTTCTTTCATCAGTACTACACCATCTTAATTACTATAGCTTTAAAGTACATCTGGAAGTAGGCTGGCACATGTCCTCCAACTTTGTTCTTCTCCTTCAATATTGTATTGGCTATTCTGGGTCTTTTGCTTCTCCATGTAAACTTTAGAATCAGTTTGTCCATAAAATAAATTGCTGGGACTGATGGATTTTTAATGTGGCTGAAAGAATTTGCAAATAATAAAAAAGTTAACTCTCTTCTCATTCTAACAGAAATCACAGCATTCTCTTATAGCATTTTTTTTCTTATTTTAAAGCATTCACAGGTTTTAACTTAAACAACAGCAGTAGTGGCAGAAGTGGTTTATAAATTATTTTTTCAAGTTTAAGAGAAATGAATTTTAGTTACTCCATGAATTTTGATGATTGGTTTAAGTGTGTGTAATATATGAATCATAAGGCAGAATGTTCCTTTCCATTCCTAACTATAGAGTATAGTTTTTAAAGTCACATATATGAAATGAAATTTATCAAAATATTTTCTGAAGGTATTGAGTTTATTATCACTCCAATATTCAATTAATGTAACAAAATAAATAAAAGATTACAAGTGGCAATAGAACAGTCCAAGATTTAAACAGTGTATAAAAGATTTTCCATTATCTATTACCTTCCTTTGATAGTCCCTCAAACATGTATACTATATCCTGGGATGATATTTTTTTCTAAAATGTCTTCTATTTCTAAACAGTTTTCACACAGATTTTTATGTCAGCTTTCTAGATCTACAAAATCCTCTCTCTTCTCATGTCTGAAGTATCCCCATTTTTGGGAGGGAGCCAACAACTCATATAGTTATTCTATTTTTCCCCACATGGAAATTTATTATTATCATAAATCTGACATTTCAACTCTGTGGGGTACATATTAGCTATTCAAAAATTGATGTTGTGTAGTAGCTTCTGCACATAGGAAATTGCATTTAGATTTTGCATACATGAAAGTTAATCAGAATTAAAGAGCTAATAATCATAAACAGCAAAACTCAAAATGTACTGGAAAAAATGTGCTGATAAACACATCCTAAAATTAACTATATCAATATTAAAATAACAGTATAAAACAAAGGACTTACATATTCAAAGATTTAAAAATCTATATTGGAAGAAATAATTTACAACATATATATTATCGACAAAGGATTACTATCTTGGCCAAAGGTAAAAAAAGGAAAATATATCATGAGTCATATATTAGTAACTCTAATAAGTAACAGAATTAGACTCCCAATAGCTACAGATTATAGATGTATTTGATAGCCTTTTAAGCAAGAATGTTTAATTGATTTAAAATAAATTAATTAAACATAAAAGAAAATCAAACATGTAAAAATCCAAAAGAGTAAAAGATCATCTTAAAATTATTTATGACCTCTCTAAGCATGTTACTGAGTTTAAAACTTAGAAACTTATTGAATTTTAATCAGCAGATTCAACTCAGCTGAAAAAATAGAAACACCTTAGATTGTGATGTATATTAATGTACAGACCCATAGAAGGAAAAATATAAAAGAGACCATAATGAACCAGGGAATAATCTAGCAAGTGTTATTGGAATTGGAAGTGGAAAGAAATAGAAAGAATGGAGAGAAGGCAAAGGAATAATTTGTTGAAAGAAATGACTTCTCAGATTCAAAAGGCATAAGAATTCAATAGGATAAATCTACATGTGGGCACATCTTAGTGAAACTGCAGGTAAGGAAATACAAGAAGTTTTTAAAAGCTGTTAGATCCTGGTATATCAATATGTAGAATAGTTATTGAAACATTAATAAAGTAGCTTAGGGATCACTGAGGATCCCTAAGATCAACTGTATTATATCCACATCTGTGCTGCCCTGGAGTAGATTATTTTGGATTGTACATATTATTTTTGAAATTTGTTAACTCTAGGACACAGAATAAAATTTCAAAATTAGAAAAAGAATAAGAGAAAAGAATGAGTATATAAATTTTAAACCAGTATGTGAATGGGTGGGAAAATAAAAATCCAAAGATATCAGAAAAAAAAGCTTAAATGACCGAGTAAAGGGACGTGCAAATTATGATAGTGGAAATTAGTCCTAATATATGTACTGAAAAGTATAATCAGTAAAATGGTCTAAATTGCCCCATAGAAGATAGAGTTATTTTAAAAATATGATACCAGCAAAATTCTAAGTAAGGACATTTGTCATTGTTATAATTTCATTAGATAAAGCAACTTTAAAGAAAAATCTGTTAAAAGGTAAACTGAGCAATATTAGAATTTATAAGATTTTATTTGAGCAAACATAATTCCAATCAGGCAGAGCCAAGTCAAAATTGGTTAGGAGTACTCCACAGACAGAAGCTAGAGGAAAGGCTTTTATGGAGAAGACGAGAAGGCAAAGCAAATTAATTATTTGATTGGCTATTGCTTAAGCAGTTGCCTTATTTAGGAAAGTCTAGTTAGCTGTTTGTATTAGTTGTTCTTAAGTTTTGTGTGCTGAGATTCGAGTGTATTGACTCTGGCTTAGGTTTTGTTTACGTAAACTACCAAGGGATAAGAACCACTTCAGCCTAATGGCCTCCTTGTTTAATTACCTTAACAAGCATTATTAGGCAAAAGAGTATTGTATTCTATTAAAAAACCAGACTGGAATATGAATAGGAAAGAAAAATAATGATTTAATCTCACTTATGAATTCTGATACAAAAGTCTTAACAATAGTCAAAAAACAAACATCATCTTATTGCGAGAACAATTTAACACTAAACAAACTTGTAATGCAAATTACCACATTAACCGATCTCTAGGAAAAAATAACTTATGATCATCTCAAAATATCTAGAGAAGGCATTAAAAATATCCAAGCAATGATTTATATTAAAATATCTTATGAGCTAGGAATAGAAGGGAAATTCATTACCTTGATAAGGAGAATCTACAAACCTTACAGCAGACAGTTAATGGTGAACATTTGTAAGTTTTTCCCTGTTTAGAATAATCGACAACACTATTCAGGTGCCCTCTCTCATCATTTCTGTTCACAATGGTAGTGGACATCTTGGCAGTGCTGTTAGATATCGCCTGTGTCAGCACCTCCTTACAAGCATCCCACACGTTCACACATATACCCCAATGACACCTAAGAATTAGAAACAAAGAACCCAAGCTGTCTTTTTGATAGACTATATCAATACATCGGATACAATCAGCAAACCATTAAATATAACAAGAGTCCCATATATATTTATTTTAGGAAAACCAATTTTATTCCTATATATCAGTAATATACAATTAAAACGTGAGCTGAAAAGAATACCATTTCAAATAATATTTAGAAATATTTCAAACAAAAGCTAGTTGACAAAATAAGATAGAAACAGGGTGTTAACAATCTTTACAGATAGAAGGACTTTTTTATGTACAGGCAGACACTGACAATTTAAGAGAAGAGATAATATGTAACTAGAATTTACATGCACAGTGAGTAAATCAAATTTATTCAAAAAAAGAAGACAATGTAGGGTTAGAAATTAGAAATTCAGATGAGAGTAAGGTCATGAGTGGCTTGTTATATCAAGTTACAGAAATGGACTTTATTTTCCTGTCATTACTGAAGGAAATGGAACTTCAGCAACTCAGAAGACTGATTTAATACATTCAAAGCAATATCTTAGGAAGAAGAGGATTCTAGTAGACAGACTGAAGCAGAGAGAGCCTGATGACAGGAAGACCATTTAAGTATATCTTCTCTGTATCATTTTAACTTTAAATTTATTAGACATTAAAATTTTCCAGTGAAATTACTTTTGTAATCCATAACCATTCAAGCAGTGCCACTCTTGGAATATGCATTATGACAGTGTTTTCCTTCAGCATATTTATTTCTTTCATAGCCTATAAATTTCCTCATATATCTTCTTAAAATGGCAATCACCACTATGAAAATTCTTTCATACCCTATTAATATTGCAATAACCATAAGACTATGCAACATATATTCCAGTAATATAGGAATAACCATTAGCTTATTTTAATGTTAATAAAACATATAAACATGTCACTGTAATATATACTGCTAAGTTCATACACATTCATTGGTTGATGACTTTAATAGTATAATGGAATTGGAGATAAGTCCTAGAGGGAAAGGCATGGCCTTTGGAGTCATGTGTGAACTTAATTCCTGACTCTACAGTTTTCTAATTGAGAACCTGAGTGAGTTTTTTTCTTCTCAGATTTAGCTTTTAATCTCTTTACAAACAAGGATGGTAATGCTAACTACAGTGTGTTGGGAGGACTAGATGAGATGACACATATGAGATTCCTAGCCCAGTTACAACATATTATAGGCCCCAAATAAAATGAGTTCCTTTCAAACTTCCCTTAACCTTACATAATACAGTGAGAGGGAACAGAGAGTATGATAACAAAGGCTCTGCTTCTGCATGTGTGTGTGCATGTGTGTGTGTGTGTGTGTCTCACAGTAGGAGTAGGAAACTTCTGTAGGCTGGATAATGAAAAATATTAAAATGAGAATGAAAATTAATTATTCATGCCCAATATATTAAAATACTTGAAAGCATACCAATGATTGACTAAAGGTTTTAGCAGTTTTATAAATCATCATTAATATCATTGTGGGTTAAATGAAGTTCCTAAAAATAAAATCTGCAAAAGGATACAAATACTGAAAGAAGTTGTAATTTTTCATGCCTATATTACTCACATGGTAATATACAATCACTAAAGTATACATCCACTTTTGTGTAGCACCTGATTTTTATGGTAAATACAGTATTTATCTTTAGAATCACCTTTGTTTAAGTTCCACAGAAACTTTAAGAGAACACATGCTGTGATTTTTTTTAACATGCTTATTGGAGCATACTTGCTTTACAATGGTGTGTTAGTTTCTGCTTTATAACAAAGTGAATCAGCTGTATGTATACATATATCCCCATATCTCCTCCCTCTTGCATCTACCTCCCACACTCCTTATCCCACCCCTCTAGTTGGACATAAAGCACAGAGCTGTTCTCCCTGTGCTATGCAGCTGCTCCCCACTAGCTATCTGTTTTACATTTGGTAGTGTATATGTGTCCATGCCACTCTCTCACTTTGTCCCAGCTTATACTTCCCTCTACCCGTGTCCTCAAACCCATTCTCTACGTCTGTGTCTTTATTCCTATCCTGTCCCTAGGTTCTTCAAAACCAGTTTTTCCTTTTGGATTCCATATATATGAGTTAGCATACGGAATTTGTTTTCCTCTTTCTGACTTACTTCACACTGTATGACAGTCTCTAGATCCATCCACGTCACTACAAATAACTCAATTTTGTTTTTTTTGATGGCTGAGTAAGATTCCATTGTATATATATGCCACATCTTCCCTATCCATTCATCTGTTTATGGACACCTAGGTTACTTCCATGTCCTAGTTATTGTAAATAGAACTGCAATGAACAGTGAGGTACCTGACTCTTTTTGAATTATGGTTTTCTCAGGGTATATGCCCAGTAGTGGCATTGCTGGGTCATATGGTAGTTCTATTTTTAGTTTTTTAAGGACCCTCTATACTGTTCTCCATAGTGGCTGTATCAATTTACATTCGCACCAACAGTGCAAGAGGGTTCCCTTTTCTCCACACCCTCTCCAACATTTATTGTTTGTAGATTTTTAGATGATGGCCATTCTGACTGGTGTGAGGTGATACCTCATTGTAGTTTTGATTTGCATTTCTCCAGTGATTAGTGATGTTGAGCATCCTTTCATGTGTTTGTTGGCAATCTGTATATCTTCTTTGAAGAAATGTCTGTTTAGGTCTTCTGCCCATTTTTTGATTGGGTTGTTTGTTTTTTTGGTATTGAGCTGCATGAGCTGCTTGTATATTTTGGAAATTAATCCTTTGTCAGTTGCTTCGTTTGAAAGATTTTCTCCCATTCTGAAGGGTGTCTTTTCGTCTTGTTTATGATTTCCTTTGCTATGCAAAAGCTTTTAAGTTTCATTAGATCCCATTTGTTTATTTTTGTTTTTATTTCCATTTCTGTAGGAGATGGGTCAAAAAGGATCTTGGTGTGATTTATGTCATAGAGTGTTCTGCCTATGTTTTCCTCTAAGAGTTTGATAGTGTCTGGCCTTACATTTAGGTCTTTAATCCATTTTGAGTTTATTTTTGTGTATGGTGTTAGGGACTGTTCTAATTTCATCCTTTTACATGTAGCTGTCCAGTTTTCTCAGCACCACTTATTGAATAGGCTGTCTTTTCTCCATTGTATATTCTTGCCTCCTTTATCAGAGATGAGGTGACCATATATGCATGGGTTTATTTCTTGGCTTTCTATCCTGTTTCATTGATCTATATTTCTGTTTTTGTGCCAGTACCATACTGTCTTGATTACTGTAGCTTTGTAGTATAGTCTGAAGTCAGGGATCCAGATTCCTCCAGCTCTGTTTTTCTTTAACAGGATTCCTTTGGCTATTTGGGGTCTTTTGTGTTTCCATACAAATTGTGCAATTTTTTGTTCTTGTTCTGTGAAAAATGCCATTGGTAGTTTCATAGGAATTGCATTGAAACTGTAAATTGCTTTGGGTAGTATAATCATTTTCACAATGTTGATTCTTCCATCCAAGAACATGGTATCTCTCCATCTCTTTGTATCATCTTGAATTTCTTTCAGCAGTGTCTTATCGATTTCTGCATACAGGTCTTTTGTCTCCTTAGGTAGGTTTAATTCTAGGTATTTTATTCTTTTTGTTGCAATGGTAAATGGGAGTGTTTCCTTAATTTCTCCCTCAGATTTTTCATCATTAGTGTATAGGAATGCAAGAGATTTCTCTGCATTAATTTTGTGTACTTTACCAAATTCATTGATTCACTCTAGTGGTATTCTGGTAGCATCTTTAGGATTCTCTATATATAGTATATGTCATCTGTAAACAGTGACAGTTTTACTTCTTCTTTGCTGATTTGGATTCCTTTTATTTGTTTTTCTTCTCTGATTGCCGTGGCTAAATCTTCTAAAACTATGTTGAATAGTATTGGTCAGAGTGGGTAACCTTGTCTTGTTCCTGATCTTAGAGGAAATGGTTTCAGTTTCTTACCAGTGAGAATGATGTTGGCTGTGGGTTTGTCATATATGGCTTTTATTATGTTGAGGTAGATTCCCTCTATTCCTACTTTATGAAGAGTTTTTATCATAAATGGGTGTTGAATTTTATTGAAAGCTTTTTCTATATCTACTGAGATTATCATATGGTTTTTCTCCTTCAGTTTGTTAATATGCTGTATCACATTGATTAATTTGCATGTATTGAAGAATCCTTGCATTCCTGGGATAAACACCACATGATCATGGTGTATGATGTTTTTAATGTGCTGTTGGATTCTGATTGCTAGTATTTTGTTGAGGAGTTTTGCATCTATGTTCATCAGTGATGTTAGACTGTAGTTTTCTATTTTTGTGACATCTTTGTCTGGTTTTGGTGTCAGGGTGATGGTAGCCTTGTAGAATGAGTTTGGAAGTGTTCCTCCCTCTGAAATATTTTGGAAGAGTTTGAGAAGGATAGGTGTTAACTCTTCTCTAAATGTCTGATAGAAATCGCCTGTGAAGCCATCTGGTCCTGGCCTTTGTTTGTTGGAAGATTTTTAATCACAGTTTCAATTTCAGTGCTTGTGATTGGTCTGTTTATATTTTCTATTTCTCCCTGGTTCAGTCTTGGAAGGTTGTGCTTTTCTAAGAATTTGTCCATTCTTTCAGGTTGTCCATTGTATTGGCATATAGTTGTTTATAGTAATCTCTCACTACCCTTTGTATTTCTGCAGTGTCAGTTGTTATTTCTCCTTTTTCATTTCTAATTCTGTTGATTTGAGTCTTCTCCCATTTTTTCTTGGTGAGTCTGGCTAATGGTTTATCAATTTTGTTTATCTTCTCAAAGAACCAGCTTTTAGCTATATTGATCTTTGTTATCATTTCCTGCATTTCTTTTTCATTAATTTCTGATCTGATCTTTATGATTTCTTTCCTTCTGCTAACTTTGGGGTTATTTTTGTTCTTCTTTCTCTAATTGCTTTAGGTGTAAGATTAGGTTGTTTATTTGAGAATTTTCTTGTTTCTTGAGGTAAGATTATATTGTTATATACTTCCCTCTTAGAACTGCTTTTGCTTCATTCTATAGGTTTTGGGTCGTCGTGTTTTCATTGTCATTTGTTTTTAGGTGTTTTTTTAATTTCCCCTTTGATTTACTCAGTGATCTCTTGGTTATTTAGTAGAGTATTGTTTAGCTTCCATGTGTTTGTCTTTTTACAGATTTTTTCCTGTAATTGATAACTAGTCTCATAGCATTGTGTTTGCAAAAGATACTTGATACAATTTCAATTTTCTTAAATTTACCAAGGCTTGATTTGTGACCCAAGACATGGTCTATCCTGGAGAAATTTCCATGATCACTTGAGAAGAAAGTGTATTCTGCTGTTTTTTGGATGGAATGTCCTATAAATATTTATTAAGTCCATGTTGTTTAATGTATCATTTAATGCTTGTGTTTCCTCATTTATTTTCATTTTGGTTGATCTGTCCTTTGGTGAAAGTGGGGTGTCAACATCCCCTACTATTATTTTGTTACTGTCAGTTTCCCATTTTATGGCTGTTAGCATTTGCCTTATTGAGGTGCTCCTATGTTGGGTACATAAATTTTTACAATTGTTATATCTTCTCTTGGATTGATCCCTTGATCATTATGTAGTGTCCTTCTTTGTCTCTTTTAATCGTCTCTTTTAAAGTCTATTTTGTCTGATATGAGATTTGCTACTCTTTCTTTTGATTTCCATTTGCATGGAATATCTTTTTCTATACCCTCACTTTCAATCTGTATGTGTCCTTAGGTCTGGAGTGGGTCTCTTGTAGATAGCATATAGATGGGTCTTGTTTTTGTATCCATTCAGCCAGTCTATGTCTTTTGGTTGAAGTATTTAATCCATTTACATTTAAGGTAATTATTTATATGTATGTTTCTATTACCAATTTCTTAATTGTTTTTTGTTCATTTTTGTAGGTTTTCCTCTCTTGTGTTTCCTGCCTAGAGAAGTTCCTTTAGCATTTGTTGTAAATCTGCTTTGGTGGTGCTGAATTCTGTTAGCTTTTGCTTGTCTGTAAAGGTTTTATTTTCTCCATCGAATCTGAATGAAATCCTTGCTAGGTAGAATAATCTTGGTTGTAGGTTTTTCCCTTTCATCACTTTAAATATTCCTTGCCACTCCCTTCTCGTTTTCAGAGTATCTGCTGAAAGATCAGCTGTTAACTTTATGGGGATTCCCTTCTATGTTATTTGTTGCTTTTCTCTTACTGCTTTTAATATTTTTTCTTTGCATTTAATTTTTGATAGTTTGATTAATGTGTGTCTTGGTGTGTTTCTCCTTGGAATTATCCTGTATGGGACTCTCTGCACTTCCTGGACTTATTTCCTTTCCCATATTAGGGAAGTTTTCAACTATAATCTTCTCAAATATTTTCTCAGTCCCTTTCATTTTCTCTTCTTCTTCTGGGACCCTTATAATTTGAATGTTGGTGCATTTAATGCTGTCCCACAGTTCTCTGAGTTTGTCCTCAATTCTTTTCATTCTTTTTTCTTTATTCTGCACTGCAGTAGTTATTTCCACTATTTTATCTTCCAGGCCACTTATCCATTCTTCTGCCTCAGTTATTCTGCTATTGATTTCTTCTGGAGAATTTTAAAATTTCATTTATTGTTTTGTTCATCATTGTTTGTTTGCTGTTTAATTCTTCTAGGTCCTTGTTAAATGTTTCTTGTATTTTCTCCATTCTATTTCGAAGATTGTGGATCATCTTTACTATCATTACTCTGAATTGTTTTTCACATAGACTGCCTATTTCCTCCTCATTTGTCTCATCTGGTGTGTTTTTACCTTGCTCCTTCATCTGCTGTTTATTTCTCTGTCTTCTCATTTTCCTTAACTTACTGCATTTCAGGTTTCCTTTTTGCAGGCTGCAGGTTCATAGTTCCCATTGTTTTTGGTGTCTGCTGCCAGTGGGTAAGTTTGGTTCAGTGGGTTGTCTGTGCTTCCCGGTGGAGGGGACTGGTGCCTGTATTCCGGTTGATGAAGCTGGATCTTGTCTTTCTGGTGGCAGAATCAAGTCCAGTTGTGTTTTGGGGTGTCTGTGAGCTTATTATGATTTTAGGCAGCCTCTCTGGTAATGGGTGGGGTTGTGTTCCTGTTTTGCTAGTTGTTTTGCATGGGGTGTCAGCACTACAGCTTGTTGGTCATTGAATGGAGCTGGGTCTTAGCAATGAGATAGAGATCTCTGGGAGAGCTTATTCCATTTGATATTACATGGGGCCGGAAGGTCCCTGGTGGACCAATGTCCTGAACTCAGCTCTCCTGTCTAAGAGGTTTAGGCCTGACAACCAGCTGGAGCACCAGTACCCTGTACATGGCTCAGAAGAAAAGTGAGGAAAAAAAGAAAGAAAGAAAAATAAAATAAAGGTATTAAAAAAAATTTTTTTTAATTATTAAAAATAAAAAAATTTAGGGCTTCCCTGGTGGCACAGTGATTGAGAGTCCGCCTGCCAATGCAGGGGACACAGGTTTGTGCCCCAGTCCGGGAAGATTCCACATGCCACGGAGTGGCTGGGGCTGTGAGCCACGGCTGCTGAGTTTGCGGATCTGGTGC